>NW_027618167.1:0-83211 GCF_964187855.1 Myxine glutinosa | reverse complement strand
GCGAAAAGTGGTTTTTCAACACTAACACAAGTGCGAAAAGTGGTTTTTCAACACTAACACAAGTGCGAAAAGTGGTTTTTCAACACTAACACAAGTGCGAAAAGTGGTTTTTCAACACTAACACAAGTGCGAAAAGTGGTTTTTCCACACTAATACAAGTGCAAAAGTGGTTTCCTGCACCAACACAAGTGCGAAAAGTGTTTTTTCAACACTAACACAAGTGCGAAAAGTGGTTTTTCAACACTATCACAAGTGCAAAAAGTGTTTTTTCCACACTAATACAAGTGCAAAAGTGGTTTCCTGCACCAACACAAGTGCGAAAAGTGGTTTTTCAACACTAACACAAGTGCGAAAAGTGGTTTTTCCACACTAATACAAGTGCAAAAGTGGTTTCCTGCACCAACACAAGTGCGAAAAGTGGTTTTTCAACACTAACACAAGTGCAAAAAGTGGTTTTTCAACACTAACACAAGTGCGAAAAGTGGTTTTTCCACACTAATACAAGTGCAAAAGTGGTTTCCTGCACCAACACAAGTTCGAAAAGTGGTTTTTCAACACTAACACAAGTGCGAAAAGTGTTTTTTCAACACTAACACAAGTGCGAAAAGTGGTTTCCTGCACCAACACAAGTGCGAAAAGTGGTTTTTCAACACTAACACAAGTGCAAAAAGTGGTTTTTCAACACTAACACAAGTGCGAAAAGTGGTTTTTCCACACTAATACAAGTGCAAAAGTGGTTTCCTGCACCAACACAAGTTCGAAAAGTGGTTTTTCAACACTAACACAAGTGCGAAAAGTGTTTTTTCAACACTAACACAAGTGCGAAAAGTGGTTTTTCAACACTAACACAAGTGCAAAAGTGGTTTTTCAACACTAACACAAGTGCGAAAAGTGGTTTTTCAACACTTTCACAAGTGCAAAAAGTGTTTTTTCCACACTAATACAAGTGCAAAAGTGGTTTCCTGCACCAACACAATTGCGAAAAGTGGTTTTTCAACACAAACACAAGTGCGAAAAGTGGTTTTTCAACACTATCACAAGTGCAAAAAGTGTTTTTTCCACACTAATACAAGTGCAAAAGTCGTTTCCTGCACCAACACAAGTGCGAAAAGTGGTTTTCAACACTAACACAAGTGCGAAAAGTGGTTTTTCAACACTAACACAAGTGCGAAAAGTGTTTTTTCCACACTAATAAAAGTGCAAAAGTGGTTTCCTGCACCAACACAAGTGCGAAAAGTGGTTTTTCAACACTAACACAAGTGCGAAAAGTCGTTTTTCAACACTAACACAAGTGCAAAAAGTGTTTTTTCCACACTAATACAAGTGCAAAAGTGGAATTCCTGCACCAACACAAGTGCGAAAATGGTTTTTCAACACTAACACAAGTGCGAAAAGTGGTTTTTCAACACTATCACAAGTGCAAAAAGTGTTTTTTCCACACTAATACAAGTGCAAAAGTGGTTTCCTGCACCAACACAAGTGCGAAAAGTGGTTTTTCAACACTAACACAAGTGCGAAAAGTGGTTTTTCAACACTAACACAAGTGCGAAAAGTGGTTTTACCACACTAATACAAGTGCAAAAGTGGTTTCCTGCACCAACACAAGTGCGAAAAGTGGTTTTTCAACACTAACACAAGTGTGAAAAGTGGTTTTTCAACACTAACACAAGTGCGAAAAGTGGTTTTTCAACACTATCACAAGTGCAAAAAGTGTTTTTTCCACACTAATACAAGTGCAAAAGTGGTTCCTGCACCAACACAAGTGCGAAAAGTGGTTTTTCAACACTAACACAAGTGCGAAAAG
This sequence comes from Myxine glutinosa, assembly GCF_964187855.1. NCBI lineage: Eukaryota > Metazoa > Chordata > Myxini > Myxiniformes > Myxinidae > Myxine > Myxine glutinosa. The sequence goes on along the minus strand of NW_027618167.1, from coordinate 81,407 downwards.
TGGTTTTTCAACACTAACACAAGTGCGAAAAGTGGTTTTTCAACACTAACACAAGTGCAAAAAGTGGTTTTTCAACACTAACACAAGTGCGAAAAGTGGTTTTTTCCACACTAATACAAGTGCAAAGGTGGTTTCCTGCACCAACACAAGTGCGAAAAGTGGTTTTTCAACACTAACACAAGTGCGAAAAGTGGTTTTTCAACACTATCACAAGTGCAAAAAGTGTTTTTTCCACACTAATACAAGTGCAAAAGTGGTTTCCTGCACCAACACAAGTGCGAAAAGTGGTTTTTCAACACTAACACAAGTGCAAAAAGTGGTTTTTCAACACTAACACAAGTGCAAAAAGTGTTTTTTCCACACTAATACAAGTGCAAAAGTGGTTTCCTGCACCAACACAAGTGCGAAAAGTGGTTTTTCAACACTAACACAAGTGCAAAAAGTGGTTTTTCAAGACTAACACAAGTGCGAAAAGTGGTTTTTCAACACTAACACAAGTGCGAAAAGTGGTTTTCCACACTAATACAAGTGCAAAAGTGGTTTCCTGCACCAACACAAGTGCGAAAAGTGTTTTTTCAACACAAACACAAGTGCGAAAAGTGGTTTTTCAACACTATCACAAGTGCAAAAAGTGTTTTTTCCACACTAATACAAGTTCAAAAGTGGTTTCCTGCACCAACACAAGTGCGAAAAGTGGTTTTTCAACACTAACACAAGTGCGAAAAGTGGTTTTTCAACACTAACACAAGTGCGAAAAGTGGTTTTTCAACACTACCACAAGTGCAAAAAGTGTTTTTTCCACACTAATACAAGTGCAAAAGTGGTTTCCTGCACCAACACAAGTGCGAAAAGTGGTTTTTCAACACAACACAAGTGCGAAAAGTGGTTTTTCAACACTATCACAAGTGCAAAAAGTGTTTTTTCCACACTAATACAAGTGCAAAAGTCGTTTCCTGCACCAACACAAGTGCGAAAAGTGGTTTTCAACACTAACACAAGTGCGAAAAGTGGTTTTTCAACACTAACACAAGTGCGAAAAGTGTTTTTTCCACACTAATACAAGTGCAAAAGTGGTTTCCTGCACCAACACAAGTGCGAAAAGTGGTTTTTCAACACTAACACAAGTGCGAAAAGTGGTTTTTCAACACTAACACAAGTGCGAAAAGTGGTTTTTCAACACTAACACAAGTGCGAAAAGTGGTTTTTCCACACTAATACAAGTGCAAAAGTGGTTTCCTGCACCAACACAAGTGCGAAAAGTGTTTTTTCAACACTAACACAAGTGCGAAAAGTGGTTTTTCAACACTATCACAAGTGCAAAAAGTGTTTTTTCCACACTAATACAAGTGCAAAAGTGGTTTCCTGCACCAACACAAGTGCGAAAAGTGGTTTTTCAACACTATCACAAGTGCAAAAAGTGTTTTTTCCACACTAATACAAGTGCAAAAGTGGTTCCTGCACCAACACAAGTGCGAAAAGTGGTTTTTCAACACTAACACAAGTGCGAAAAGTGGTTTTTCAACACTAACACAAGTGCGAAAAGTGGTTTTTCAACACTAACACAAGTGCGAAAAGTGGTTTTTCAACACTAACACAAGTGCAAAAAGTGGTTTTTCAACACTAACACAAGTGCGAAAAGTGGTTTTTCAACACTAACACAAGTGCGAAAAGTGTTTTTTCCACACTAATACAAGTGCAAAAGTGGTTTCCTGCACCAACACAAGTGCGAAAAGTGGTTTTTCAACACCAACACAAGTGCGAAAAGTGGTTTTTCAACACAAACACAAGTGCGAAAAGTGGTTTTTCAACACTATCACAAGTGCAAAAAGTGGTTTTTCAACACTAACACAAGTGCGAAAAGTGGTTTTTCAACACTAACACAAGTGCGAAAAGTGGTTTTTCAACACTACCACAAGTGCAAAAAGTGTTTTTTCCACACTAATACAAGTGCAAAAGTGGTTTCCTGCACCAACACAAGTGCGAAAAGTGGTTTTTCAACATTAACACAAGTGTGAAAAGTGGTTTTTCAACACTAACACAAGTGCGAAAAGTGGTTTTTCAACACTATCACAAGTGCGAAAAGTGGTTTTTCAACACTAACACAAGTGCGAAAAGTGTTTTTTCCACACTAATACAAGTGCAAAAGTGGAATTCCTGCACCAACACAAGTGCGAAAATGGTTTTTCAACACTAACACAAGTGTAAAAGTGGTTTTTCAACACTAACACAAGTGCGAAAAGTGGTTTTTCAACACTATCACAAGTGCGAAAAGTGGTTTTTCAACACTAAGACAAGTGCAAAAAGTGTTTTTTCCACACTAATACAAGTGCAAAAGTGGAATTCCTGCACCAACACAAGTGCGAAAATGGTTTTTCAACACTAACACAAGTGCGAAAAGTGGTTTTTCAACACTATCACAAGTGCAAAAAGTGTTTTTTCCACACTAATACAAGTGCAAAAGTGGTTTCCTGCACCAACACAAGTGCGAAAAGTGGTTTTTCAACACTAACACAAGTGCGAAAAGTGGTTTTTCAACACTAACACAAGTGCGAAAAGTGGTTTTACCACACTAATAGAAGTGCAAAAGTGGTTTCCTGCACCAACACAAGTGCGAAAAGTGGTTTTTCAACACTAACACAAGTGTGAAAAGTGGTTTTTCAACACTAACACAAGTGCGAAAAGTGGTTTTTCAACACTATCACAAGTGCAAAAAGTGTTTTTTTCCACACTAATACAAGTGCAAAAGTGGTTCCTGCACCAACACAAGTGCGAAAAGTGGTTTTTCAACACTAACACAAGTGCGAAAAGTGGTTTTTCAACACTAACACAAGTGCGAAAAGTGGTTTTTCAACACTAACACAAGTGCAAAAAGTGGTTTTTCAACACTAACACAAGTGCGAAAAGTGGTTTTTCCACACTAACACAAGTGCAAAGGTGGTTTCCTGCACCAACACAAGTGCGAAAAGTGGTTTTTCAACACTAACACAAGTGGGAAAAGTGGTTTTTCAACACTATCACAAGTGCAAAAAGTGTTTTTTCCACACTAATACAAGTGCAAAAGTGGTTTCCTGCACCAACACAAGTGCGAAAAGTGGTTTTTCAACACTAACACAAGTGCAAAAAGTGGTTTTTCAACACTAACACAAGTGCAAAACGTGTTTTTTCCACACTAATACAAGTGCAAAAGTGGTTTCCTGCACCAACACAAGTGCGAAAAGTGGTTTTTCAACACTAACACAAGTGCAAAAAGTGGTTTTTCAAGACTAACACAAGTGCGAAAAGTGGTTTTTCAACACTAACACAAGTGCGAAAAGTGGTTTTCCACACTAATACAAGTGCAAAAGTGGAATTCCTGCACCAACACAAGTGCGAAAATGGTTTTTCAACACTAACACAAGTGCGAAAAGTGGTTTTTCAACACTATCACAAGTGCAAAAAGTGTTTTTTCCACACTAATACAAGTGCAAAAGTGGTTTCCTGCACCAACACAAGTGCGAAAAGTGGTTTTTCAACACTAACACAAGTGCGAAAAGTGGTTTTTCAACACTAACACAAGTGCGAAAAGTGGTTTTACCACACTAATAGAAGTGCAAAAGTGGTTTCCTGCACCAACACAAGTGCGAAAAGTGGTTTTTCAACACTAACACAAGTGCAAAAAGTGGTTTTTCAACACTAACACAAGTGCAAAAAGTGTTTTTTCCACACTAATACAAGTGCAAAAGTGGTTTCCTGCACCAACACAAGTGCGAAAAGTGGTTTTTCAACACTAACACAAGTGCAAAAAGTGGTTTTTCAACACTAACACAAGTGCGAAAAGTGGTTTTTCAACACTAACACAAGTGCAAAAAGTGGTTTTTCAACACTAACACAAGTGCGAAAAGTGGTTTTTTCCACACTAATACAAGTGCAAAGGTGGTTTCCTGCACCAACACAAGTGCGAAAAGTGGTTTTTCAACACTAACACAAGTGCGAAAAGTGGTTTTTCAACACTATCACAAGTGCAAAAAGTGTTTTTTTCCACACTAATACAAGTGCAAAAGTGGTTTCCTGCACCAACACAAGTGCGAAAAGTGGTTTTTCAACACTAACACAAGTGCAAAAAGTGGTTTTTCAACACTAACACAAGTGCAAAAAGTGTTTTTTCCACACTAATACAAGTGCAAAAGTGGTTTCCTGCACCAACACAAGTGCGAAAAGTGGTTTTTCAACACTAACACAAGTGCAAAAAGTGGTTTTTCAAGACTAACACAAGTGCGAAAAGTGGTTTTTCAACACTAACACAAGTGCGAAAAGTGGTTTTCACACTAATACAAGTGCAAAAGTGGTTTCCTGCACCAACACAAGTGCGAAAAGTGTTTTTTTCAACACAAACACAAGTGCGAAAAGTGGTTTTTCAACACTATCACAAGTGCAAAAAGTGTTTTTTCCACACTAATACAAGTTCAAAAGTGGTTTCCTGCACCAACACAAGTGCGAAAAGTGGTTTTTCAACACTAACACAAGTGCGAAAAGTGGTTATTCAACACTAACACAAGTGCGAAAAGTGGTTTTTCAACACTACCACAAGTGCAAAAAGTGTTTTTTCCACACTAATACAAGTGCAAAAGTGGTTTCCTGCACCAACACAAGTGCGAAAAGTGGTTTTTCAACACAACACAAGTGCGAAAAGTGGTTTTTCAACACTATCACAAGTGCAAAAAGTGTTTTTTCCACACTAATACAAGTGCAAAAGTCGTTTCCTGCACCAACACAAGTGCGAAAAGTGGTTTTCAACACTAACACAAGTGCGAAAAGTGGTTTTTCAACACTAACACAAGTGCGAAAAGTGTTTTTTTCCACACTAATACAAGTGCAAAAGTGGTTTCCTGCACCAACACAAGTGCGAAAAGTGGTTTTTCAACACTAACACAAGTGCGAAAAGTGGTTTTTCAACACTAACACAAGTGCGAAAAGTGGTTTTTCAACACTAACACAAGTGCGAAAAGTGGTTTTTCCACACTAATACAAGTGCAAAAGTGGTTTCCTGCACCAACACAAGTGCGAAAAGTGTTTTTTCAACACTAACACAAGTGCGAAAAGTGGTTTTTCAACACTATCACAAGTGCAAAAAGTGTTTTTTCCACACTAATACAAGTGCAAAAGTGGTTTCCTGCACCAACACAAGTGCGAAAAGTGGTTTTTCAACACTATCACAAGTGCAAAAAGTGTTTTTTCCACACTAATACAAGTGCAAAAGTGGTTCCTGCACCAACACAAGTGCGAAAAGTGGTTTTTCAACACTAACACAAGTGCGAAAAGTGGTTTTTCAACACTAACACAAGTGCGAAAAGTGGTTTTTCAACACTAACACAAGTGCAAAAAGTGGTTTTTCAACACTAACACAAGTGCGAAAAGTGGTTTTTCAACACTAACACAATTGCGAAAAGTGTTTTTTCCACACTAATACAAGTGCAAAAGTGGTTTCCTGCACCAACACAAGTGCGAAAAGTGGTTTTTCAACACCAACACAAGTGCGAAAAGTGGTTTTTCAACACAAACACAAGTGCGAAAAGTGGTTTTTCAACACTATCACAAGTGCAAAAAGTGGTTTTTCAACACTAACACAAGTGCGAAAAGTGGTTTTTCAACACTAACACAAGTGCGAAAAGTGGTTTTTCAACACTACCACAAGTGCAAAAAGTGTTTTTTCCACACTAATACAAGTGCAAAAGTGGTTTCCTGCACCAACACAAGTGCGAAAAGTGGTTTTTCAACATTAACACAAGTGTGAAAAGTGGTTTTTCAACACTAACAAAAGTGCGAAAAGTGGTTTTCAACACTATCACAAGTGCGAAAAGTGGTTTTTCAACACTAACACAAGTGCGAAAAGTGTTTTTTCCACACTAATACAAGTGCAAAAGTGGAATTCCTGCACCAACACAAGTGCGAAAATGGTTTTTCAACACTAACACAAGTGTAAAAGTGGTTTTTCAACACTAACACAAGTGCGAAAAGTGGTTTTTCAACACTATCACAAGTGCGAAAAGTGGTTTTTCAACACTAAGACAAGTGCAAAAAGTGTTTTTTCCACACTAATACAAGTGCAAAAGTGGAATTCCTGCACCAACACAAGTGCGAAAATGGTTTTTCAACACTAACACAAGTGCGAAAAGTGGTTTTTCAACACTATCACAAGTGCAAAAAGTGTTTTTTCCACACTAATACAAGTGCAAAAGTGGTTTCCTGCACCAACACAAGTGCGAAAAGTGGTTTTTCAACACTAACACAAGTGCGAAAAGTGGTTTTTCAACACTAACACAAGTGCGAAAAGTGGTTTTACCACACTAATAGAAGTGCAAAAGTGGTTTCCTGCACCAACACAAGTGCGAAAAGTGGTTTTTCAACACTAACACAAGTGTGAAAAGTGGTTTTTCAACACTAACACAAGTGCGAAAAGTGGTTTTTCAACACTATCACAAGTGCAAAAAGTGTTTTTTCCACACTAATACAAGTGCAAAAGTGGTTCCTGCACCAACACAAGTGCGAAAAGTGGTTTTTCAACACTAACACAAGTGCGAAAAGTGGTTTTTCAACACTAACACAAGTGCGAAAAGTGGTTTTTCAACACTAACACAAGTGCAAAAAGTGGTTTTTCAACACTAACACAAGTGCGAAAAGTGGTTTTTCCACACTAACACAAGTGCAAAGGTGGTTTCCTGCACCAACACAAGTGCGAAAAGTGGTTTTTCAACACTAACACAAGTGGGAAAAGTGGTTTTTCAACACTATCACAAGTGCAAAAAGTGTTTTTTCCACACTAATACAAGTGCAAAAGTGGTTTCCTGCACCAACACAAGTGCGAAAAGTGGTTTTTCAACACTAACACAAGTGCAAAAAGTGGTTTTTCAACACTAACACAAGTGCAAAACGTGTTTTTTCCACACTAATACAAGTGCAAAAGTGGTTTCCTGCACCAACACAAGTGCGAAAAGTGGTTTTTCAACACTAACACAAGTGCAAAAAGTGGTTTTTCAAGACTAACACAAGTGCGAAAAGTGGTTTTTCAACACTAACACAAGTGCGAAAAGTGGTTTTCCACACTAATACAAGTGCAAAAGTGGAATTCCTGCACCAACACAAGTGCGAAAATGGTTTTTCAACACTAACACAAGTGCGAAAAGTGGTTTTTCAACACTATCACAAGTGCAAAAAGTGTTTTTTCCACACTAATACAAGTGCAAAAGTGGTTTCCTGCACCAACACAAGTGCGAAAAGTGGTTTTTCAACACTAACACAAGTGCGAAAAGTGGTTTTTCAACACTAACACAAGTGCGAAAAGTGGTTTTACCACACTAATAGAAGTGCAAAAGTGGTTTCCTGCACCAACACAAGTGCGAAAAGTGGTTTTTCAACACTAACACAAGTGTGAAAAGTGGTTTTTCAACACTAACACAAGTGCGAAAAGTGGTTTTTCAACACTATCACAAGTGCAAAAAGTGTTTTTTCCACACTAATACAAGTGCAAAAGTGGTTCCTGCACCAACACAAGTGCGAAAAGTGGTTTTTCAACACTAACACAAGTGCGAAAGTGGTTTTTCAACACTAACACAAGTGCGAAAAGTGGTTTTTCAACACTAACACAAGTGCAAAAAGTGGTTTTTCAACACTAACACAAGTGCGAAAAGTGGTTTTTCCACACTAACACAAGTGCAAAGGTGGTTTCCTGCACCAACACAAGTGCGAAAAGTGGTTTTTCAACACTAACACAAGTGGGAAAAGTGGTTTTTCAACACTATCACAAGTGCAAAAAGTGTTTTTTCCACACTAATACAAGTGCAAAAGTGGTTTCCTGCACCAACACAAGTGCGAAAAGTGGTTTTTCAACACTAACACAAGTGCAAAAAGTGGTTTTTCAACACTAACACAAGTGCAAAAAGTGTTTTTTCCACACTAATACAAGTGCAAAAGTGGTTTCCTGCACCAACACAAGTGCGAAAAGTGGTTTTTCAACACTAACACAAGTGCAAAAAGTGGTTTTTCAAGACTAACACAAGTGCGAAAAGTGGTTTTTCAACACTAACACAAGTGCGAAAAGTGGTTTTCCACACTAATACAAGTGCAAAAGTGGTTTCCTGCACCAACACAAGTGCGAAAAGTGTTTTTTCAACACTAACACAAGTGCGAAAAGTGGTTTTTCAACACTATCACAAGTGCAAAAAGTGTTTTTTCCACACTAATACAAGTGCAAAAGTGGTTTCCTGCACCAACACAAGTGCGAAAAGTGGTTTTTCAACACTAACACAAGTGCGAAAAGTGGTTTTTCAACACTAACACAAGTGCGAAAAGTGGTTTTACCACACTAATACAAGTGCAAAAGTGGTTTCCTGCACCAACACAAGTGCGAAAGTGGTTTTTCAACACTAACACAAGTGTGAAAAGTGGTTTTTCAACACTAACACAAGTGCGAAAAGTGGTTTTTCAACACTATCACAAGTGCAAAAAGTGTTTTTTCCACACTAATACAAGTGCAAAAGTGGTTTCCTGCACCAACACAAGTGCGAAAAGTGGTTTTTCAACACTAACACAAGTGCGAAAAGTGGTTTTTCAACACTAACACAAGTGCGAAAAGTGGTTTTTCAACACTAGCACAAGTGCAAACAGTGGTTTTTCAACACTAACACAAGTGCGAAAAGTGGTTTTTCAACACTAACACAAGTGCGAAAAGTGTTTTTTCCACACTAATACAAGTGCAAAAGTGGTTTCCTGCACCAACACAAGTGCGAATAGTGGTTTATCAACACCAACACAAGTGCGAAAAGTAGTTTTTCAACACAAACACAAGTGCGAAAAGTGGTTTTTCAACACTATCACAAGTGCAAAAAGTGTTTTTTCCACACTAATACAAGTGCAAAAGTCGTTTCCTGCACCAACACAAGTGCGAAAAGTGGTTTTCAACACTAACACAAGTGCGAAAAGTGGTTTTTCAACACTAACACAAGTGCAAAAAGTGTTTTTTCCACACTAATACAAGTGCAAAAGTGGTTTCCTGCACCAACACAAGTGCGAAAGTGGTTTTTCAACACTAACACAAGTGTGAAAAGTGGTTTTTCAACACTAACACAAGTGCGAAAAGTGGTTTTTCAACACTATCACAAGTGCAAAAAGTGTTTTTTCCACACTAATACAAGTGCAAAAGTGGTTTCCTGCACCAACACAAGTGCGAAAAGTGGTTTTTCAACACTAACACAAGTGCGAAAAGTGGTTTTTCAACACTAACACAAGTGCGAAAAGTGGTTTTTCAACACTAGCACAAGTGCAAACAGTGGTTTTTCAACACTAACACAAGTGCGAAAAGTGGTTTTTCAACACTAACACAAGTGCGAAAAGTGTTTTTTCCACACTAATACAAGTGCAAAAGTGGTTTCCTGCACCAACACAAGTGCGAATAGTGGTTTATCAACACCAACACAAGTGCGAAAAGTAGTTTTTCAACACAAACACAAGTGCGAAAAGTGGTTTTTCAACACTATCACAAGTGCAAAAAGTGTTTTTTCCACACTAATACAAGTGCAAAAGTCGTTTCCTGCACCAACACAAGTGCGAAAAGTGGTTTTCAACACTAACACAAGTGCGAAAAGTGGTTTTTCAACACTAACACAAGTGCAAAAAGTGTTTTTTCCACACTAATACAAGTGCAAAAGTGGTTTCCTGCACCAACACAAGTGCGAAAAGTGGTTTTTCAACACTAACACAAGTGCGAAAAGTGGTTTTTCAACACTAACACAAGTGCGAAAAGTGGTTTTTCAACACTAACACAAGTGCGAAAAGTGGTTTTTCCACACTAATACAAGTGCAAAAGTGGTTTCCTGCACCAACACAAGTGCGAAAAGTGTTTTTTCAACACTAACATAAGTGCGAAAAGTGGTTTTTCAACACTATCACAAGTGCAAAAAGTGTTTTTTCCACACTAATACAAGTGCAAAAGTGGTTTCCTGCACCAACACAAGTGCGAAAAGTGGTTTTTCAACACTAACACAAGTGCGAAAAGTGGTTTTTCAACACTAACACAAGTGCGAAAAGTGGTTTTTCCACACTAATACAAGTGCAAAAGTGGTTTCCTGCACCAACACAAGTGCGAAAAGTGGTTTTTCAACACTAACACAAGTGCAAAAAGTGTATTTTCAACACTAACACAAGTGCGAAAAGTGGTTTTTCCACACTAATACAAGTGCAAAAGTGGTTTCCTGCACCAACACAAGTTCGAAAAGTGGTTTTTCAACACTAACACAAGTGCGAAAAGTGTTTTTTCAACACTAACACAAGTGCGAAAAGTGGTTTTTCAACACTATCACAAGTGCAAAAAGTGTTTTTTCCACACTAATACAAGTGCAAAAGAGGTTTCCTGCACCAACACAAGTGCGAAAAGTGGTTTTTCAACACTAACACAAGTGCGAAAAGTGGTTTTTCAACACTAACACAAGTGCAAAAAGTGGTTTTTCAACACTAACACAAGTGCGAAAAGTGGTTTTTCCACACTAATACAAGTGCAAAAGTGGTTTCCTGCACCAACACAAGTGCGAAAAGTGGTTTTTCAACACTAACACAAGTGCAAAAAGTGGTTTTTCCACACTAATACAAGTGCGAAAAGTGGTTTCCTGCACTAACACAAGTGCGAAAAGTGGTTTTTCAACATTAACACAAGTGCGAAAAGTGGTTTTTCAACACTAACACAAGTGCGAAAAGTGGTTTTTCCACACTAATACAAGTGCAAAAGTGGTTTCCTGCACCAACACAAGTGCAAAAAGTGGTTTTTCAACTCTAACACAAGTGCGAAAAGTGGTTTTCCACACTAATACAAGTGCAAAAGTGGTTTCCTGCACCAGCACAAGTGCGAAAAGTGGTTTTTCAACACTAACACAAGTGCGAAAAGTGGTTTTTCAACACTATCACAAATGCAAAAAGTGTTTTTTCCACACTAATACAAGTGCAAAAGTAGTTTCCTGCACCAACACAAGTGCGAAAAGTGGTTTTTCAACACTAACACAAGTGCAAAAAGTGGTTTTTCAACACTAACACAAGTGCGAAAAGTGTTTTTTCCACACTAATACAAGTGCAAAAGTGGTTTCCTGCACCAACACAAGTGCGAAAAGTGGTTTTTCAACACTAACACAAGTGCGAAAAGTGGTTTTTCAAGACTAACACAAGTGCGAAAAGTGGTTTTTCAACACTAACACAAGTGCGAAAAGTGGTTTTTCCACACTAATACAAGTGAAAAAGTGGTTTCCTGCACCAACACAAGTGCGAAAAGTGGTTTTTCAACACTAACACAAGTGCGAAAAGTGGTTTTTCAACACCATCACAAGTGCAAAAAGTGTTTTTTCCACACTAATACAAGTGCAAAAGTGGTTTCCTGCACCAACACAAGTGCGAAAAGTGGTTTTTCAACACTAACACAAGTGCGAAAAGTGGTTTTTCAACACTAACACAAGTGCGAAAAGTGGTGTTTCAACACTATCACAAGTGCAAAAAGTGTTTTTTCCACACTAATACAAGTGCAAACAAAAGTGGTTTCCTGCACCAACACAAGTGCGAAAAGTGGTTTTTCAACACTATCACAAGTGCAAAAAGTGTTTTTTCCACACTAATACAAGTGCAAAAGTGGTTTCCTGCACCAACACAAGTGCGAAAAGTGGTTTTTCAACACTAACACAAGTGCGAAAAGTGGATTTTCAACACTAACACAAGTGCGAAAAGTGGTTTTTCCACACTAATACAAGTGCAAAAGTGGTTTCCTGCACCAACACAAGTGCGAAAAGTGGTTTTTCAACACTAACACAAGTGCGAAAAGTGGTTTTTCAAGACTAACACAAGTGCGAAAAGTGGTTTTTCAACACTATCACAAATGCAAAAAGTGTTTTTTCCACACTAATACAAGTGCAAAAGTAGTTTCCTGCACCAACACAAGTGCGAAAAGTGGTTTTTCAACACTAACACAAGTGCAAAAAGTGGTTTTTCAACACTAACACAAGTGCGAAAAATGTTTTTTCCACACTAATACAAGTGCAAAAGTGGTTTCCTGCACCAACACAAGTGCGAAAAGTGGTTTTTCAACACTAACACAAGTGCGAAAAGTGGTTTTTCAAGACTAACACAAGTGCGAAAAGTGGTTTTTCAACACTAACACAAGTGCGAAAAGTGGTTTTTCCACACTAATACAAGTGAAAAATTGGTTTCCTGCACCAACACAAGTGCGAAAAGTGGTTTTTCAACACTAACACAAGTGCAAAAAGTGGTTTTTCAACACTAACACAAGTGCAAAAAGTGTTTTTTCCACACTAATACAAGTGCAAAAGTGGTTTCCTGCACCAACACAAGTGCGAAAAGTGGTTTTTCAACACTAACACAAGTGCAAAAAGTGGTTTTTCAAGACTAACACAAGTGCGAAAAGTGGTTTTTCAACACTAACACAAGTGCGAAAAGTGGTTTTCCACACTAATACAAGTGCAAAAGTGGTTTCCTGCACCAACACAAGTGCGAAAAGTGTTTTTTCAACACTAACACAAGTGCGAAAAGTGGTTTTTCAACACTATCACAAGTGCAAAAAGTGTTTTTTCCACACTAATACAAGTGCAAAAGTGGTTTCCTGCACCAACACAAGTGCGAAAAGTGGTTTTTCAACACTAACACAAGTGCGAAAAGTGGTTTTTCAACACTAACACAAGTGCGAAAAGTGGTTTTACCACACTAATACAAGTGCAAAAGTGGTTTCCTGCACCAACACAAGTGCGAAAGTGGTTTTTCAACACTAACACAAGTGTGAAAAGTGGTTTTTCAACACTAACACAAGTGCGAAAAGTGGTTTTTCAACACTATCACAAGTGCAAAAAGTGTTTTTTCCACACTAATACAAGTGCAAAAGTGGTTTCCTGCACCAACACAAGTGCGAAAAGTGGTTTTTCAACACTAACACAAGTGCGAAAAGTGGTTTTTCAACACTAACACAAGTGCGAAAAGTGGTTTTTCAACACTAGCACAAGTGCAAACAGTGGTTTTTCAACACTAACACAAGTGCGAAAAGTGGTTTTTCAACACTAACACAAGTGCGAAAAGTGTTTTTTCCACACTAATACAAGTGCAAAAGTGGTTTCCTGCACCAACACAAGTGCGAATAGTGGTTTATCAACACCAACACAAGTGCGAAAAGTAGTTTTTCAACACAAACACAAGTGCGAAAAGTGGTTTTTCAACACTATCACAAGTGCAAAAAGTGTTTTTTCCACACTAATACAAGTGCAAAAGTCGTTTCCTGCACCAACACAAGTGCGAAAAGTGGTTTTCAACACTAACACAAGTGCGAAAAGTTGTTTTTCAACACTAACACAAGTGCAAAAAGTGTTTTTTCCACACTAATACAAGTGCAAAAGTGGTTTCCTGCACCAACACAAGTGCGAAAAGTGGTTTTTCAACACTAACACAAGTGCGAAAAGTGGTTTTTCAACACTAACACAAGTGCGAAAAGTGGTTTTTCAACACTAACACAGGTGCGAAAAGTGGTTTTTCCACACTAATACAAGTGCAAAAGTGGTTTCCTGCACCAACACAAGTGCGAAAAGTGTTTTTTCAACACTAACATAAGTGCGAAAAGTGGTTTTTCAACACTATCACAAGTGCAAAAAGTGTTTTTTCCACACTAATACAAGTGCAAAAGTGGTTTCCTGCACCAACACAAGTGCGAAAAGTGGTTTTTCAACACTAACACAAGTGCGAAAAGTGGTTTTTCAACACTAACACAAGTGCGAAAAGTGGTTTTTCCACACTAATACAAGTGCAAAAGTGGTTTCCTGCACCAACACAAGTGCGAAAAGTGGTTTTTCAACACTAACACAAGTGCAAAAAGTGTATTTTCAACACTAACACAAGTGCGAAAAGTGGTTTTTCCACACTAATACAAGTGCAAAAGTGGTTTCCTGCACCAACACAAGTTCGAAAAGTGGTTTTTCAACACTAACACAAGTGCGAAAAGTATTTTTTCAACACTAACACAAGTGCGAAAAGTGGTTTTTCAACACTATCACAAGTGCAAAAAGTGTTTTTTCCACACTAATACAAGTGCAAAAGAGGTTTCCTGCACCAACACAAGTGCGAAAAGTGGTTTTTCAACACTAACACAAGTGCGAAAAGTGGTTTTTCAACACTAACACAAGTGCAAAAAGTGGTTTTTCAACACTAACACAAGTGCGAAAAGTGGTTTTTCCACACTAATACAAGTGCAAAAGTGGTTTCCTGCACCAACACAAGTGCGAAAAGTGGTTTTTCAACACTAACACAAGTGCAAAAAGTGGTTTTTCCACACTAATACAAGTGCAAAAGTGGTTTCCTGCACCAACACAAGTTCGAAAAGTGGTTTTTCAACACTAACACAAGTGCGAAAAGTGGTTTTTCAACATTAACACAAGTGCGAAAAGTGGTTTTTCAACACTAACACAAGTGCGAAAAGTGGTTTTTCCACACTAATACAAGTGCAAAAGTGGTTTCCTGCACCAACACAAGTGCAAAAAGTGGTTTTTCAACTCTAACACAAGTGCGAAAAGTGGTTTTCCACACTAATACAAGTGCAAAAGTGGTTTCCTGCACCAGCACAAGTGCGAAAAGTGGTTTTTCAACACTAACACAAGTGCGAAAAGTGGTTTTTCAACACTATCACAAATGCAAAAAGTGTTTTTTCCACACTAATACAAGTGCAAAAGTAGTTTCCTGCACCAACACAAGTGCGAAAAGTGGTTTTTCAACACTAACACAAGTGCAAAAAGTGGTTTTTCAACACTAACACAAGTGCGAAAAGTGTTTTTTCCACACTAATACAAGTGCAAAAGTGGTTTCCTGCACCAACACAAGTGCGAAAAGTGGTTTTTCAACACTAACACAAGTGCGAAAAGTGGTTTTTCAAGACTAACACAAGTGCGAAAAGTGGTTTTTCAACACTAACACAAGTGCGAAAAGTGGTTTTTCCACACTAATACAAGTGAAAAAGTGGTTTCCTGCACCAACACAAGTGCGAAAAGTGGTTTTTCAACACTAACACAAGTGCGAAAAGTGGTTTTTCAACACCATCACAAGTGCAAAAAGTGTTTTTTCCACACTAATACAAGTGCAAAAGTGGTTTCCTGCACCAACACAAGTGCGAAAAGTGGTTTTTCAACACTAACACAAGTGCGAAAAGTGGTTTTTCAACACTAACACAAGTGCGAAAAGTGGTGTTTCAACACTATCACAAGTGCAAAAAGTGTTTTTTCCACACTAATACAAGTGCAAAAGTGGTTTCCTGCACCAACACAAGTGCGAAAAGTGGTTTTTCAACACTATCACAAGTGCAAAAAGTGTTTTTTCCACACTAATACAAGTGCAAAAGTGGTTTCCTGCACCAACACAAGTGCGAAAAGTGGTTTTTCAACACTAACACAAGTGCGAAAAGTGGATTTTCAACACTAACACAAGTGCGAAAAGTGGTTTTTCCACACTAATACAAGTGCAAAAGTGGTTTCCTGCACCAACACAAGTGCGAAAAGTGGTTTTTCAACACTAACACAAGTGCGAAAAGTGGTTTTTCAAGACTAACACAAGTGCGAAAAGTGGTTTTTCAACACTATCACAAATGCAAAAAGTGTTTTTTCCACACTAATACAAGTGCAAAAGTGGTTTCCTGCACCAACACAAGTGCGAAAAGTGGTTTTTCAACACTAACACAAGTGCGAAAAGTGGTTTTTCAAGACTAACACAAGTGCGAAAAGTGGTTTTTCAACACTAACACAATGCGAAAAGTGGTTTTTCCACACTAATACAAGTGAAAAATTGGTTTCCTGCACCAACACAAGTGCGAAAAGTGGTTTTTCAACACTAACACAAGTGCGAAAAGTGGTTTTTCAACACTATCACAAGTGCAAAAAGTGTTTTTCCACACTAATACAAGTGCAAATGTGGTTTCCTGCACCAACACAAGTGCGAAAAGTGGTTTTTCAACACTAACACAAGTGCGAAAAGTGGTTTTTCAACACTATCACAAGTGCAAAAAGTGTTTTTTCCACACTAATACAAGTGCAAAAGTGGTTTCCTGCACCAACACAAGTGCGAAAAGTGGTTTTTCAACACTAACACAAGTGCGAAAAGTGGTTTTTCAACACTATCACAAGTGCAAAAAGTGTTTTTTCCACACTAATACAAGTGCAAAAGTGGTTTCCTGCACCAACACAAGTGCGAAAAGTGGTTTTTCAACACTAACACAAGTGCGAAAAGTGGATTTTCAACACTAACACAAGTGCGAAAAGTGGTTTTCCACACTAATACAAGTGCAAAAGTGGTTTCCCGCACCAACACAAGTGCGAAAAGTGGTTTTTCAACACTAACACAAGTGCAAAAAGTGGTTTTTCAACACTAACACAAGTGCGAAAAGTGGTTTTTCCACACTAATACAAGTGCAAAAGTGGTTTCCTGCACCAACACAAGTGCGAAAAGTGGTTTTTCAACACTAACACAAGTGCAAAAAGTGGTTTTTCAACACTAACACAAGTGCGAAAAGTGGTTTTTCAACACTAACACAAGTGCGAAAAGTGGTTTTACCACACTAATACAAGTGCAAAAGTGGTTTCCTGCACCAACACAAGTGCGAAAGTGGTTTTTCAACACTAACACAAGTGTGAAAAGTGGTTTTTCAACACTAACACAAGTGCGAAAAGTGGTTTTTCAACACTATCACAAGTGCAAAAAGTGTTTTTTCCACACTAATACAAGTGCAAAAGTGGTTTCCTGCACCAACACAAGTGCGAAAAGTGGTTTTTCAACACTAACACAAGTGCGAAAAGTGGTTTTTCAACACTAACACAAGTGCGAAAAATGGTTTTTCAACACTAACACAAGTGCAAAAAGTGGTTTTTCAACACTAACACAAGTGCGAAAAGTGGTTTTTCAACACTAACACAAGTGCGAAAAGTGTTTTTTCCACACTAATACAAGTGCAAAAGTGGTTTCCTGCACCAACACGAGTGCGAAAAGTGGTTTTTCAACACTAACACAAGTGCGAAAAGTGGTTTTTCAACACTACCACAAGTGCAAAAAGTGTTTTTTCCACACTAATACAAGTACAAAAGTGGTTTCCTGCACCAACACAAGTGCGAAAAGTGGTTTTTCAACACAACACAAGTGCGAAAAGTGGTTTTTCAACACTATCACAAGTGCAAAAAGTGTTTTTTCCACACTAATACCAGTGCAAAAGTCGTTTCCTGCAACAACACAAGTGCGAAAAGTGGTTTTCAACACTAACACAAGTGCGAAAAGTGGTTTTTCAACACTAACACAAGTGCGAAAAGTGTTTTTTCCACACTAATACAAGTGCAAAAGTGGTTTCCTGCACCAACACAAGTGCGAAAAGTGGTTTTTCAACACTAACACAAGTGCGAAAAGTGGTTTTTCAACACTAACACAAGTGCGAAAAGTGGTTTTTCAACACTAACACAAGTGCGAAAAGTGGTTTTTCCACACTAATACAAGTGCAAAAGTGGTTTCCTGCACCAACACAAGTGCGAAAAGTGTTTTTTCAACACTAACACAAGTGCGAAAAGTGGTGTTTCAACACTATCACAAGTGCAAAAAGTGTTTTTTCCACACTAATACAAGTGCAAAAGTGGTTTCCTGCACCAACACAAGTGCGAAAAGTGGTTTTTCAACACTAACACAAGTGCGAAAAGTGGTTTTTCAACACTATCACAAGTGCAAAAAGTGTTTTTTCCACACTAATACAAGTGCAAAAGTGGTTTCCTGCACCAACACAAGTGCGAAAAGTGGTTTTTCAACACTAACACAAGTGCGAAAAGTGGATTTTCAACACTAACACAAGTGCGAAAAGTGGTTTTTCCACACTAATACAAGTGCAAAAGTGGTTTCCTGCACCAACACAAGTTCGAAAAGTGGTTTTTCAACACTAACACAAGTGCGAAAAGTGTTTTTTCAACACTAACACAAGTGCGAAAAGTGGTTTTTCAACACTAACACAAGTGCAAAAGTGGTTTTTCAACACTAACACAAGTGCGAAAAGTGGTTTTTCAACACTTTCACAAGTGCAAAAAGTGTTTTTTCCACACTAATACAAGTGCAAAAGTCGTTTCCTGCACCAACACAAGTGCGAAAAGTGGTTTTCAACACTAACACAAGTGCGAAAAGTGGTTTTCCAACACTAAAACAAGTGCGAAAAGTGTTTTTTCCACACTAATACAAGTGCAAAAGTGGTTTCCTGCACCAACACAAGTGCGAAAAGTGGTTTTTCAACACTAACACAAGTGCGAAAAGTGGTTTTTCAACACTAACACAAGTGCAAAAAGTGTTTTTTCCACACTAATACAAGTGCAAAAGTGGATTTCCTGCACCAACACAAGTGCGAAAATGGTTTTTCAACACTAACACAAGTGCGAAAAGTGGTTTTTCAACACTATCACAAGTGCAAAAAGTGTTTTTTCCACACTAATACAAGTGAAAAAGTGGTTCCTGCACCAACACAAGTGCGAAAAGTGGTTTTTCAACACTAACACAAGTGCGAAAAGTGGTTTTTCAACACTAACACAAGTGCGAAAAGTGGTTTTTCAACACTAACACAAGTGCAAAAAGTGGTTTTTCAACACTAACACAAGTGCGAAAAGTGGTTTTTCAACACTAACACAAGTGCGAAAAGTGTTTTTTCCACACTAATACAAGTGCAAAAGTGGTTTCCTGCACCAACACAAGTGCGAAAAGTGGTTTTTCAACACTAACACAAGTGCAAAAGTGGTTTTTCAACACTAACACAAGTGCGAAAAGTGGTTTTTCAACACTTTCACAAGTGCAAAAAGTGTTTTTTCCACACTAATACAAGTGCAAAAGTCGTTTCCTGCACCAACACAAGTGCGAAAAGTGGTTTTCAACACTAACACAAGTGCGAAAAGTGGTTTTCCAACACTAAAACAAGTGCGAAAAGTGTTTTTTCCACACTAATACAAGTGCAAAAGTGGTTTCCTGCACCAACACAAGTGCGAAAAGTGGTTTTTCAACACTAACACAAGTGCGAAAAGTGGTTTTTCAACACTAACACAAGTGCAAAAAGTGTTTTTTCCACACTAATACAAGTGCAAAAGTGGATTTCCTGCACCAACACAAGTGCGAAAATGGTTTTTCAACACTAACACAAGTGCGAAAAGTGGTTTTTCAACACTATCACAAGTGCAAAAAGTGTTTTTTCCACACTAATACAAGTGAAAAAGTGGTTCCTGCACCAACACAAGTGCGAAAAGTGGTTTTTCAACACTAACACAAGTGCGAAAAGTGGTTTTTCAACACTAACACAAGTGCGAAAAGTGGTTTTTCAACACTAACACAAGTGCAAAAAGTGGTTTTTCAACACTAACACAAGTGCGAAAAGTGGTTTTTCAACACTAACACAAGTGCGAAAAGTGTTTTTTCCACACTAATACAAGTGCAAAAGTGGTTTCCTGCACCAACACAAGTGCGAAAAGTGGTTTTTCAACACCAACACAAGTGCGAAAAGTGGTTTTTCAACACAAACACAAGTGCGAAAAGTGGTTTTTCAACACTATCACAAGTGCAAAAAGTGTTTTTTCCACACTAATACAAGTGCAAAAGTGGTTTCCTGCACCAACACAAGTGCGAAAAGTGGTTTTCAACACTAACACAAGTGCGAAAAGTGGTTTTTCAACACTAACACAAGTGCGAAAAGTGTTTTTTCCACACTAATACAAGTGCAAAAGTGGTTTCCTGCACCAACACAAGTGCGAAAAGTGTTTTTTCAACACTAACACAAGTGCGAAAAGTGGTTTTTCAACACTATCACAAGTGCAAAAAGTGTTTTTTCCACACTAATACAAGTGCAAAAGTGGTTTCCTGCACCAACACAAGTGCGAAAAGTGGTTTTTCAACACTAAAACAAGTGCGAAAAGTGGTTTTTCAACACTAACACAAGTGCGAAAAGTGGTTTTTCCACACTAATACAAGTGCAAAAGTGGTTTCCTGCACCAACACAAGTGCGAAAAGTGGTTTTTCAACACTAACACAAGTGCAAAAAGTGGTTTTTCAACACTAACACAAGTGCGAAAAGTGGTTTTTCCACACTAATACAAGTGCAAAAGTGGTTTCCTGCACCAACACAAGTTCGAAAAGTGGTTTTTCAACACTAACACAAGTGCGAAAAGTGTTTTTTCAACACTAACACAAGTGCGAAAAGTGGTTTTTCAACACTAATACAAGTGCAAAAGTGGTTTCCTGCACCAACACAAGTGCGAAAAGTGGTTTTTCAACACTAACACAAGTGCGAAAAGTGGTTTTTCAAGACTAACACAAGTGCGAAAAGTGGTTTTTCAACACTAACACAATGCGAAAAGTGGTTTTTCCACACTAATACAAGTGAAAAATTGGTTTCCTGCACCAACACAAGTGCGAAAAGTGGTTTTTCAACACTAACACAAGTGCGAAAAGTGGTTTTTCAACACTATCACAAGTGCAAAAAGTGTTTTTCCACACTAATACAAGTGCAAATGTGGTTTCCTGCACCAACACAAGTGCGAAAAGTGGTTTTTCAACACTAACACAAGTGCGAAAAGTGGTTTTTCAACACTATCACAAGTGCAAAAAGTGTTTTTTCCACACTAATACAAGTGCAAAAGTGGTTTCCTGCACCAACACAAGTGCGAAAAGTGGTTTTTCAACACTAACACAAGTGCGAAAAGTGGTTTTTCAACACTATCACAAGTGCAAAAAGTGTTTTTTCCACACTAATACAAGTGCAAAAGTGGTTTCCTGCACCAACACAAGTGCGAAAAGTGGTTTTTCAACACTAACACAAGTGCGAAAAGTGGATTTTCAACACTAACACAAGTGCGAAAAGTGGTTTTCCACACTAATACAAGTGCAAAAGTGGTTTCCCGCACCAACACAAGTGCGAAAAGTGGTTTTTCAACACTAACACAAGTGCAAAAAGTGGTTTTTCAACACTAACACAAGTGCGAAAAGTGGTTTTTCCACACTAATACAAGTGCAAAAGTGGTTTCCTGCACCAACACAAGTGCGAAAAGTGGTTTTTCAACACTAACACAAGTGCAAAAAGTGGTTTTTCAACACTAACACAAGTGCGAAAAGTGGTTTTTCAACACTAACACAAGTGCGAAAAGTGGTTTTACCACACTAATACAAGTGCAAAAGTGGTTTCCTGCACCAACACAAGTGCGAAAGTGGTTTTTCAACACTAACACAAGTGTGAAAAGTGGTTTTTCAACACTAACACAAGTGCGAAAAGTGGTTTTTCAACACTATCACAAGTGCAAAAAGTGTTTTTTCCACACTAATACAAGTGCAAAAGTGGTTTCCTGCACCAACACAAGTGCGAAAAGTGGTTTTTCAACACTAACACAAGTGCGAAAAGTGGTTTTTCAACACTAACACAAGTGCGAAAAATGGTTTTTCAACACTAACACAAGTGCAAAAAGTGGTTTTTCAACACTAACACAAGTGCGAAAAGTGGTTTTTCAACACTAACACAAGTGCGAAAAGTGTTTTTTCCACACTAATACAAGTGCAAAAGTGGTTTCCTGCACCAACACGAGTGCGAAAAGTGGTTTTTCAACACTAACACAAGTGCGAAAAGTGGTTTTTCAACACTACCACAAGTGCAAAAAGTGTTTTTTCCACACTAATACAAGTACAAAAGTGGTTTCCTGCACCAACACAAGTGCGAAAAGTGGTTTTTCAACACAACACAAGTGCGAAAAGTGGTTTTTCAACACTATCACAAGTGCAAAAAGTGTTTTTTCCACACTAATACCAGTGCAAAAGTCGTTTCCTGCAACAACACAAGTGCGAAAAGTGGTTTTCAACACTAACACAAGTGCGAAAAGTGGTTTTTCAACACTAACACAAGTGCGAAAAGTGTTTTTTCCACACTAATACAAGTGCAAAAGTGGTTTCCTGCACCAACACAAGTGCGAAAAGTGGTTTTTCAACACTAACACAAGTGCGAAAAGTGGTTTTTCAACACTAACACAAGTGCGAAAAGTGGTTTTTCAACACTAACACAAGTGCGAAAAGTGGTTTTTCCACACTAATACAAGTGCAAAAGTGGTTTCCTGCACCAACACAAGTGCGAAAAGTGTTTTTTCAACACTAACACAAGTGCGAAAAGTGGTGTTTCAACACTATCACAAGTGCAAAAAGTGTTTTTTCCACACTAATACAAGTGCAAAAGTGGTTTCCTGCACCAACACAAGTGCGAAAAGTGGTTTTTCAACACTAACACAAGTGCGAAAAGTGGTTTTTCAACACTATCACAAGTGCAAAAAGTGTTTTTTCCACACTAATACAAGTGCAAAAGTGGTTTCCTGCACCAACACAAGTGCGAAAAGTGGTTTTTCAACACTAACACAAGTGCGAAAAGTGGATTTTCAACACTAACACAAGTGCGAAAAGTGGTTTTTCCACACTAATACAAGTGCAAAAGTGGTTTCCTGCACCAACACAAGTTCGAAAAGTGGTTTTTCAACACTAACACAAGTGCGAAAAGTGTTTTTTCAACACTAACACAAGTGCGAAAAGTGGTTTTTCAACACTAACACAAGTGCAAAAGTGGTTTTTCAACACTAACACAAGTGCGAAAAGTGGTTTTTCAACACTTTCACAAGTGCAAAAAGTGTTTTTTCCACACTAATACAAGTGCAAAAGTCGTTTCCTGCACCAACACAAGTGCGAAAAGTGGTTTTCAACACTAACACAAGTGCGAAAAGTGGTTTTCCAACACTAAAACAAGTGCGAAAAGTGTTTTTTCCACACTAATACAAGTGCAAAATTGGTTTCCTGCACCAACACAAGTGCGAAAAGTGGTTTTTCAACACTATCACAAGTGCAAAAAGTGTTTTTTCCACACTAATACAAGTGAAAAAGTGGTTCCTGCACCAACACAAGTGCGAAAAGTGGTTTTTCAACACTAACACAAGTGCGAAAAGTGGTTTTTCAACACTAACACAAGTGCGAAAAGTGGTTTTTCAACACTAACACAAGTGCAAAAAGTGGTTTTTCAACACTAACACAAGTGCGAAAAGTGGTTTTTCAACACTAACACAAGTGCGAAAAGTGTTTTTTCCACACTAATACAAGTGCAAAAGTGGTTTCCTGCACCAACACAAGTGCGAAAAGTGGTTTTTCAACACCAACACAAGTGCGAAAAGTGGTTTTTCAACACAAACACAAGTGCGAAAAGTGGTTTTTCAACACTATCACAAGTGCAAAAAGTGTTTTTTCCACACTAATACAAGTGCAAAAGTGGTTTCCTGCACCAACACAAGTGCGAAAAGTGGTTTTCAACACTAACACGAGTGCGAAAAGTGGTTTTTCAACACTAACACAAGTGCGAAAAGTGTTTTTTCCACACTAATACAAGTGCAAAAGTGGTTTCCTGCACCAACACAAGTGCGAAAAGTGTTTTTTCAACACTAACACAAGTGCGAAAAGTGGTTTTTCAACACTATCACAAGTGCAAAAAGTGTTTTTTCCACACTAATACAAGTGCAAAAGTGGTTTCCTGCACCAACACAAGTGCGAAAAGTGGTTTTTCAACACTAAAACAAGTGCGAAAAGTGGTTTTTCAACACTAACACAAGTGCGAAAAGTGGTTTTTCCACACTAATACAAGTGCAAAAGTGGTTTCCTGCACCAACACAAGTGCGAAAAGTGGTTTTTCAACACTAACACAAGTGCAAAAAGTGGTTTTTCAACACTAACACAAGTGCGAAAAGTGGTTTTTCCACACTAATACAAGTGCAAAAGTGGTTTCCTGCACCAACACAAGTTCGAAAAGTGGTTTTTCAACACTAACACAAGTGCGAAAAGTGTTTTTTCAACACTAACACAAGTGCGAAAAGTGGTTTTTCAACACTAACACAAGTGCAAAAGTGGTTTTTCAACACTAACACAAGTGCGAAAAGTGGTTTTTCAACACTTTCACAAGTGCAAAAAGTGTTTTTTCCACACTAATACAAGTGCAAAAGTCGTTTCCTGCACCAACACAAGTGCGAAAAGTGGTTTTCAACACTAACACAAGTGCGAAAAGTGGTTTTTCAACACTAAAACAAGTGCGAAAAGTGTTTTTTCCACACTAATACAAGTGCAAAAGTGGTTTCCTGCACCAACACAAGTGCGAAAAGTGGTTTTTCAACACTAACACAAGTGCGAAAAGTGGTTTTTCAACACTAACACAAGTGCAAAAAGTGTTTTTTCCACACTAATACAAGTGCAAAAGTGGATTTCCTGCACCAACACAAGTGCGAAAATGGTTTTTCAACACTAACACAAGTGCGAAAAGTGGGTTTTCAACACTATCACAAGTGCAAAAAGTGTTTTTTCCACACTAATACAAGTGCAAAAGTAGATTCCTGCACCAACACAAGTGCGAAAAGTGGTTTTTCAACACTAACACAAGTGCGAAAAGTGGTTTTTCAACACTAACACAAGTGCGAAAAGTGGTTTTACCACACTAATACAAGTGCAAAAGTGGTTTCCTGCACCAACACAAGTGCGAAAAGTGGTTTTTCAACACTAACACAAGTGTGAAAAGTGGTTTTTCAACACTAACACAAGTGCGAAAAGTGGTTTTTCAACACTATCACAAGTGCAAAAAGTGTTTTTTCCACACTAATACAAGTGCAAAAGTGGTTTCCTGCACCAACACAAGTGCGAAAAGTGGTTTTTCAACACTAACACAAGTGCGAAAAGTGGTTTTTCAACACTAACACAAGTGCAAAAAGTGGTTTTTCAACACTAACACAAGTGCAAAAAGTGGTTTTTCAACACTAACACAAGTGCGAAAAGTGGTTTTTCAACACTATCACAAGTGCAAAAAGTTTTTTTTCCACACGAATACAAGTGCAAAAGTCGTTTCCTGCACCAACACAAGTGCGAAAAGTGGTTTTCAACACTAACACAAATGCGAAAAGTGGTTTTTCAACACTAACACAAGTGCAAAAAGTGTTTTTCCACACTAATACAAGTGCAAAAGTGGTTTCCTGCACCAACACAAGTGCAAAAAGTGGTTTTTCAACACTAACACAAGTGCAAAAAGTGGTTTTTCAACACTAACACAAGTGCAAAAAGTGGTTTTTCCACACTAATACAAGTGCAAAAGTGGTTTCCTGCACCAACACAAGTTCGGAAAAGTGGTTTTTCAACACTAACACAAGTGCGAAAAGTGTTTTTCAACACTAACACAAGTGCGAAAAGTGGTTTTTCAACACTAAACACAAGTGCAAAAGTGGTTTTCAACACTAACACAAGTGCGAAAAGTGGTTTTTCAACACTTTCACAAGTGCAAAAAGTGTTTTTTCTACACTAATACAAGTGCAAAAGTCGTTTCCTGCACCAACACAAGTGCGAAAAGTGGTTTTCAACACTAACACAAGTGCGAAAAGTGGTTTTTCAACACTAACACAAGTGCGAAAAGTGGTTTTTCAACACTAACACAAGTGCAAAAGTGGTTTTTCAACACTAACACAAGTGCGAAAAGTGGTTTTTCAACACTTTCACAAGTGCAAAAAGTGTTTTTTCCACACTAATACAAGTGCAAAAGTCGTTTCCTGCACCAACACAAGTGCGAAAAGTGGTTTTTCAACACTAACACAAGTGCGAAAAGTGGTTTTTCCACACTAATACAAGTGCAAAAGTGGTTTCCTGCACCAACACAAGTGCGAAAATGGTTTTTCAACACTAACACAAGTGCGAAAAGTGGTTTTTCAACACTATCACAAGTGCAAAAAGTTTTTTTTCCACACTAATACAAGTGCAAAAGTAGATTCCTGCACCAACACAAGTGCGAAAAGTGGTTTTTCAACACTAACACAAGTGCGAAAAGTGGTTTTTCAACACTAACACAAGTGCGAAAAAGTGGTTTTACCACACTAATACAAGTGCAAAAGTGGTTTCCTGCACCAACACAAGTGCGAAAAGTGGTTTTTCAACACTAACACAAGTGTGAAAAGTGGTTTTTCAACACTAACACAAGTGCGAAAAGTGGTTTTTCAACACTATCACAAGTGCAAAAAGTGTTTTTTCCACACTAATACAAGTGCAAAAGTGGTTTCCTGCACCAACACAAGTGCGAAAAGTGGTTTTTCAACACTAACACAAGTGCGAAAAGTGGTTTTTCAACACTAACACAAGTGCGAAAAGTGGTTTTTCAACACTAACACAAGTGCAAAAAGTGGTTTTTCAACACTAACACAAGTGCGAAAAGTGGTTTTTCAACACTAACACAAGTGCAAAAAGTGTTTTTCCACACTAATACAAGTGCAAAAGTGGTTTCCTGCACCAACACAAGTGCGAAAAGTGGTTTTTCAACACTAACACAAGTGCGAAAAGTGGTTTTTCAACACTAACACAAGTGCGAAAAGTGGTTTTTCAACACTAACACAAGTGCGAAAAGTGGTTTTTCAACACTAACACAAGTGCGAAAAGTGGTTTTTCCACACTAATACAAGTGCAAAAGTGGTTTCCTGCACCAACACAAGTGCGAAAAGTGTTTTTTCAACACTAACACAAGTGCGAAAAGTGGTTTTTCAACACTATCACAAGTGCAAAAAGTGTTTTTTCCACACTAATACAAGTGCAAAAGTGGTTTCCTGCACCAACACAAGTGCGAAAAGTGGTTTTTCAACACTAACACAAGTGCGAAAAGTGGTTTTTCCACACTAATACAAGCGCAAAAGTGGTTTCCTGCACCAACACAAGTGCGAAAAGTGGTTTTTTCAACACTAACACAAGTGCAAAAAGTGGTTTTTCAACACTAACACAAGTGCGAAAAGTGGTTTTTCCACACTAATACAAGTGCAAAAGTGGTTTCCTGCACCAACACAAGTTCGAAAAGTGGTTTTTCAACACTAACACAAGTGCGAAAAGTGTTTTTTCAACACTAACACAAGTGCGAAAAGTGGTTTCCTGCACCAACACAAGTGCGAAAAGTGGTTTTTCAACACTAACACAAGTGCAAAAAGTGGTTTTTCAACACTAACACAAGTGCGAAAAGTGGTTTTCCACACTAATACAAGTGCAAAAGTGGTTTCCTGCACCAACACAAGTTCGAAAAGTGTTTTTCAACACTAACACAAGTGCGAAAAGTGTTTTTTCAACACTAACACAAGTGCGAAAAGTGGTTTTTCAACACTAACACAAGTGCAAAAGTGGTTTTTCAACACTAACACAAGTGCCGAAAAGTGGTTTTTCAACACTTTCACAAGTGCAAAAGTGTTTTTTCCACACTAATACAAGTGCAAAAGTGGTTTCCTGCACCAACACAATTGCGAAAAGTGGTTTTTCAACACAAACACAAGTGCGAAAAGTGGTTTTTCAACACTATCACAAGTGCAAAAAGTGTTTTTTCCACACTAATACAAGTGCAAAAGTCGTTTCCTGCACCAACACAAGTGCGAAAAGTGGGTTTTCAACACTAACACAAGTGCGAAAAGTGGTTTTTCAACACTAACACAAGTGCGAAAAGTGTTTTTTCCACACTAATACAAGTGCAAAAGTGGTTTCCTGCACCAACACAAGTGCGAAAAGTGGTTTTTCAACACTAACACAAGTGCGAAAAGTGGTTTTTCAACACTAACACAAGTGCAAAAAGTGTTTTTTCCACACTAATACAAGTGCAAAAGTGGAATTCCTGCACCAACACAAGTGCGAAAATGGTTTTTCAACACTAACACAAGTGCGAAAGTGGTTTTTCAACACTATCACAAGTGCAAAAGTGTTTTTTCCACACTAATACAAGTGCAAAAGTGGTTTCCTGCACCAACACAAGTGCGAAAAGTGGTTTTTCAACACTAACACAAGTGCGAAAAGTGGTTTTCAAACACTAACACAAGTGCGAAAGTGGTTTTACCACACTAATACAAGTGCAAAAGTGGTTTCCTGCACCAACACAAGTGCGAAAAGTGGTTTTTCAACACTAACACAAGTGTGAAAAGTGGTTTTTCAACACTAACACAAGTGCGAAAGTGGTTTTCAACACTATCACAAGTGCAAAAAGTGTTTTTTCCACACTAATACAAGTGCAAAAGTGGTTCCTGCACCAACACAAGTGCGAAAAGTGGTTTTTCAACACTAACACAAGTGCGAAAAGTGGTTTTTCAACACTAACACAAGTGCGAAAAGTGGTTTTTCAACACTAACACAAGTGCAAAAAGTGGTTTTTCAACACTAAACACAAGTGCGAAAAGTGGTTTTTTCCACACTAATACAAGTGCAAAGGTGGTTTCCTGCACCAACACAAGTGCGAAAAGTGGTTTTCTACACTAACACAAGTGCGAAAAGTGGTTTTTCAACACTATCACAAGTGCAAAAAGTGTTTTTTCCACACTAATACAAGTGCAAAAGTGGTTTCCTGCACCAACACAAGTGCGAAAAGTGGTTTTTCAACACTAACACAAGTGCAAAAAGTGGTTTTTCAACACTAACACAGTGCAAAAAGTGTTTTTTCCACACTAATACAAGTGCAAAATGGTTTCCTGCACCACACAAGTGCGAAAAGTGTTTTTCAACACTAACACAAGTGCAAAAAGTGGTTTTTCAAGACTAACACAAGTGCGAAAAGTGGTTTTTCAACACTAACACAAGTGCGAAAAGTGGTTTTCCACACTATACAAGTGCAAAAGTGGTTTCCTGCACCAACACAAGTGCGAAAAGTGTTTTTCAACACAAACACAAGTGCGAAAAGTGGTTTTTCAACACTATCACAAGTGCAAAAAGTGTTTTTTCCACACTAATACAAGTGCAAAAGTGGTTCCTGCACCAACACAAGTGCGAAAAGTGGTTTTTCAACACTAACACAAGTGCGAAAAGTGGTTTTTCAACACTAACACAAGTGCGAAAAGTGGTTTTTCAACACTACCACAAGTGCAAAAAGTGTTTTTTCCACACTAATACAAGTGCAAAAGTGGTTCCTGCACCAACACAAGTGCGAAAAGTGGTTTTTCAACACAACACAAGTGCGAAAAGTGGTTTTTCAACACTATCACAAGTGCAAAAAGTGTTTTTTCCACACTAATACAAGTGCAAAAGTGGTTTCCTGCACCAACACAAGTGCGAAAAGTGGTTTTTCAACACTAACACAAGTGCGAAAAGTGGTTTTTCAACACTAACACAAGTTCGAAAAGTGGTTTTTCCACACTAATACAAGTGCAAAAGTGGTTTCCTGCACCAACACAAGTGCGAAAAGTGTTTTTTCAACACTAACACAAGTGCGAAAAGTGGTTTTTCACACTATCACAAGTGCAAAAAGTGTTTTTTCCACACTAATACAAGTGCAAAAGTGGTTTCCTGCACCAACACAAGTGCGAAAAGTGGTTTTTCAACACTATCACAAGTGCAAAAAGTGTTTTTTCCACACTAATACAAGTGCAAAAGTGGTTCCTGCACCAACACAAGTGCGAAAAGTGTTTTTCAACACTAACACAAGTGCGAAAAGTGGTTTTTCAACACTAACACAAGTGCGAAAAGTGGTTTTCAACACTAACACAAGTGCAAAAAGTGGTTTTTCAACACTAACACAAGTGCGAAAAGTGGTTTTTCAACACTAACACAAGTGCGAAAAGTGTTTTTCCACACTAATACAAGTGCAAAAGTGGTTTCCTGCACCAACACAAGTGCGAAAAGTGGTTTTTCAACACCAACACAAGTGCGCAAAGTGGTTTTTCAACACAAACACAAGCGCGAAAAGTGGTTTTTCAACACTATCACAAGTGCAAAAAGTGGTTTTTCAACACTAACACAAGTGCGAAAGTGGTTTTCAACACTAACACAGTGCGAAAAGTGGTTTTTCAACACTACCACAAGTGCAAAAAGTGGTTTTTCAACACTACCACAAGTTGCAAAAAGTGGTTTTTCAACACTAACACAAGTGCGAAAAGTGGTTTTTCAACACTATCACAAGTGCGAAAAGTGGTTTTTCAACACTAACACAAGTGCGAAAAGTGTTTTTTGCCACACTAATACAAGTGCAAAAGTGGAATTCCTGCACCAACACAAGTGTGAAAGGTGGTTTTTCAACACTAACACAAGTGCGAAAAGTGGTTTTTCAACACTAACACAAGTGCAAAAAGTGGTTTTTCAACACTAACACAAGTGCGAAAAGTGGTTTTTCCACACTAATACAAGTGCAAAAGTGGTTTCCTGCACCAACACAAGTGCGAAAAGTGGTTTTTCAACACTAACACAAGTGCGAAAAGTGGTTTTTCAACACTATCACAAGTGCAAAAAGTGTTTTTTCCACACTAATACAAGTGCAAAAGTGGTTTCCTGCACCAACACAAGTGCGAAAAGTGGTTTTTCAACACTAACACAAGTGCAAAAAGTGGTTTTTCAACACTAACACAAGTGCGAAAAGTGTTTTTTCCACACTAATACAAGTGCAAAAGTGGTTTCCTGCACCAACACAAGTGCGAAAAGTGGTTTTTCAACACAAACACAAGTGCGAAAAGTGGTTTTTCAACACTATCACAAGTGCAAAAAGTGTTTTTTCCACACTAATACAAGTGCAAAAGTCGTTTCCTGCACCAACACAAGTGCGAAAAGTGGTTTTCAACACTAACACAAGTGCGAAAAGTGGTTTTTCAACACTAACACAAGTGCGAAAAGTGTTTTTTCCACACTAATACAAGTGCAAAAGTGGTTTCCTGCACCAACACAAGTGCGAAAAGTGTTTTTTCCACAATAACACAAGTGCGAAAAGTGGTTTTTCAACACTATCACAAGTGCAAAAAGTGTTTTTTCCACACTAATACAAGTGCAAAAGTGGCTTCCTGCACCAACACAAGTGCGAAAAGTGGTTTTTCAACTATCACACAAGTGCGAAAAGTGGTTTTTCAACACTAACACAAGTGCGAAAAGTGGTTTTTCCACACTAATACAAGTGCAAAAGTGGTTTCCTGCACCAACACAAGTGCGAAAAGTGGTTTTTCAACACTAACACAAGTGCGAAAAGTGGTTTTTCAACACTATCACAAGTGCAAAAAGTGTTTTTTCCACACTAATACAAGTGCAAAAGTGGTTTCCTGCACCAACACAAGTGCGAAAAGTGGTTTTTCAACACTAACACAAGTGCGAAAAGTGGTTTTTCAACACTAACACAAGTGCGAAAAGTGGTTTTTCAACACTAACACAAGTGCGAAAAGTGGTTTTGCCACACTAATACAAGTGCAAAAGTGGTTTCCTGCACCAACACAAGTGCGAAAAGTGGTTTTTCAACACTAACACAAGTGCGAAAAGTGGTTTTTCAACACTAACACAAGTGCGAAAAGTGGTTTTTCAACACTATCACAAGTGCAAAAAGTGTTTTTTCCACACTAATACAAGTGCAAAAGTGGTTTCCTGCACCAACACAAGTGCGAAAAGTGGTTTTTCAACACAAACACAAGTGCGAAAAGTGGTTTTTCAACACTATCACAAGTGCAAAAAGTGTTTTTTCCACACTAATACAAGCGCAAAAGTCGTTTCCTGCACCAACACAAGTGCGAAAAGTGGTTTTCAACACTAACACAAGTGCGAAAAGTGGTTTTTCAACACTAACACAAGTGCGAAAAGTGTTTTTTCCACACTAATACAAGTGCAAAAGTGGTTTCCTGCACCAACACAAGTGCGAAAAGTGGTTTTTCCACAATAACACAAGTGCGAAAAGTGGTTTTTCAACACTATCACAAGTGCAAAAAGTGTTTTTTCCACACTAATACAAGTGCAAAAGTGGGTTCCTGCACCAACACAAGTGCGAAAAGTGGTTTTTCAACACTAACACAAGTGCGAAAAGTGGTTTTTCAACACTAACACAAGTGCGAAAAGTGGTTTTTCCACACTAATACAAGTGCAAAAGTGGTTTCCTGCACCAACACAAGTTCGAAAAGTGGTTTTTCAACACTAACACAAGTGCGAAAAGTGGTTTTTCAACACTATCACAAGTGCAAAAAGTGTTTTTTCCACACTAATACAAGTGCAAAAGTGGTTTCCTGCACCAACACAAGTGCGAAAAGTGGTTTTTCAACACTAACACAAGTGCAAAAAGTGGTTTTTCAACACTAACACAAGTGCGAAAAGTGTTTTTTCCACACTAATACAAGTGCACAAGTGGTTTCCTGCACCAACACAAGTGCGAAAAGTGGTTTTTCAACACTAACACAAGTGCGAAAAGTGGTTTTTCAACACTAACACAAGTGCAAAAAGTGGTTTTTCAACACTAACACAAGTGTGAAAAGTGGTTTTACCACACTAATACAAGTGCAAAAGTGGTTTCCTGCACCAACACAAGTGCGAAAAGTGGTTTTTCAACACTAACACAAGTGCGAAAAGTGGTTTTTCAACACTAACACAAGTGCGAAAAGTGGTTTTTCAACACTATCACAAGTGCAAAAAGTGTTTTTTCCACACTAAAACAAGTGCAAAAGTGGTTTCCTGCACCAACACAAGTGCGAAAAGTGGTTTTTCAACACAAACACAAGTGCGAAAAGTGGTTTTTCAACACTATCACAAGTGCAAAAAGTGTTTTTTCCACACTAATACAAGTGCAAAAGTCGTTTCCTGCACGAACACAAGTGCGAAAAGTGGTTTTCAACACTAACACAAGTGCGAAAAGTGGTTTTTCAACACTAACACAAGTGCGAAAAGTGTTTTTTCCACACTAATACAAGTGCAAAAGTGGTTTCATGCACCAACACAAGTGCGAAAAGTGGTTTTTCCACAATAACACAAGTGCGAAAAGTGGTTTTTCAACACTATCACAAGTGCAAAAAGTGTTTTTTCCACACTAATACAAGTGCAAAAGTGGATTCCTGCACCAACACAAGTGCGAAAAGTGGTTTTTCAACACTCACACAAGTGCGAAAAGTGTTTTTTCAACACTAACACAAGTGCAAAAAGTGGTTTTTCCACACTAATACAAGTGCAAAAGTGGTTTCCTGCACCAACACAAGTGCGAAAAGTGGTTTTTCAACACTAACACAAGTGCAAAAAGTGGTTTTTCAACACTAACACAAGTGCGAAAAGTGGTTTTTCCACACTAATACAAGTGCAAAAGTGGTTTCCTGCACCAACACAAGTTCGAAAAGTGGTTTTTCAACACTAACACAAGTGCAAAAAGTGGTTTTTCAACACTAACACAAGTGCGAAAAGTGGTTTTTCCACACTAATACAAGTGCAAAAGTGGTTTCCTGCACCAACACAAGTTCGAAAAGTGGTTTTTCAACACTAACACAAGTGCGAAAAGTGGTGTTTCAACACTATCACAAGTGCAAAAAGTGTTTTTTCCACACTAATACAAGTGCAAAAGTGGTTTCCTGCACCAACACAAGTGCGAAAAGTGGTTTTTCAACACTAACACAAGTGCGAAAAGTGGTTTTTCAACACTAACACAAGTGCGAAAAGTGTTTTTTCCACACTAATACAAGTGCAAAAGTGGTTTCCTGCACCAACACAAGTGCGAAAAGTGGTTTTTCAACACTAACACAAGTGCGAAAAGTGGTTTTTCAACACTATCACAAGTGCAAAAAGTGTTTTTTCCACACTAATACAAGTGCAAAAGTGGTTTCCTGCACCAACACAAGTGCGAAAAGTGGTTTTTCAACAATAACACAAGTGCGAAAAGTGGTTTTTCAACACTAACACAAGTGCGAAAAGTGGTTTTTCCACACTAATACAAGTGCAAAAGTCGTTTCCTGCACCAACACAAGTGCGAAAAGTGGTTTTTCAACACAAACACAAGTGCGAAAAGTGGTTTTTCAACACTATCACAAGTGCAAAAAGTGTTTTTTCCACACTAATGCAAGTGCAAAAGTGGTTTCCTGCACAAACACAAGTGTGAAAGGTGGTTTTTCAACACTAACACAAGTGCGAAAAGTGGTTTTTCAACACTAACACAAGTGCAAAAAGTGGTTTTTCAACACTAACACAAGTGCGAAAAGTGGTTTTTCCACACTAATACAAGTGCAAAAGTGGTTTCCTGCACCAACACAAGTGCGAAAAGTGGTTTTTCAACACTAACACAAGTGCGAAAAGTGGTTTTTCAACACTATCACAAGTGCAAAAAGTGTTTTTTCCACACTAATACAAGTGCAAAAGTGGTTTCCTGCACCAACACAAGTGCGAAAAGTGGTTTTTCAACACTAACACAAGTGCAAAAAGTGGTTTTTCAACACTAACACAAGTGCGAAAAGTGTTTTTTCCACACTAATACAAGTGCAAAAGTGGTTTCCTGCACCAACACAAGTGCGAAAAGTGGTTTTTCAACACAAACACAAGTGCGAAAAGTGGTTTTTCAACACTATCACAAGTGCAAAAAGTGGTTTTTCAACACTAACACAAGTGCGAAAAGTGGTTTTTCAACACTATCACAAGTGCGAAAAGTGGTTTTTCAACACTAACACAAGTGCGAAAAGTGTTTTTTCCACACTAATACAAGTGCAAAAGTGGAATTCCTGCACCAACACAAGTGTGAAAGGTGGTTTTTCAACACTAACACAAGTGCGAAAAGTGGTTTTTCAACACTAACACAAGTGCAAAAAGTGGTTTTTCAACACTAACACAAGTGCGAAAAGTGGTTTTTCCACACTAATACAAGTGCAAAAGTGGTTTCCTGCACCAACACAAGTGCGAAAAGTGGTTTTTCAACACTAACACAAGTGCGAAAAGTGGTTTTTCAACACTATCACAAGTGCAAAAAGTGTTTTTTCCACACTAATACAAGTGCAAAAGTGGTTTCCTGCACCAACACAAGTGCGAAAAGTGGTTTTTCAACACTAACACAAGTGCAAAAAGTGGTTTTTCAACACTAACACAAGTGCGAAAAGTGTTTTTTCCACACTAATACAAGTGCAAAAGTGGTTTCCTGCACCAACACAAGTGCGAAAAGTGGTTTTTCAACACAAACACAAGTGCGAAAAGTGGTTTTTCAACACTATCACAAGTGCAAAAAGTGTTTTTTCCACACTAATACAAGTGCAAAAGTCGTTTCCTGCACCAACACAAGTGCGAAAAGTGGTTTTCAACACTAACACAAGTGCGAAAAGTGGTTTTTCAACACTAACACAAGTGCGAAAAGTGTTTTTTCCACACTAATACAAGTGCAAAAGTGGTTTCCTGCACCAACACAAGTGCGAAAAGTGTTTTTTCCACAATAACACAAGTGCGAAAAGTGGTTTTTCAACACTATCACAAGTGCAAAAAGTGTTTTTTCCACACTAATACAAGTGCAAAAGTGGCTTCCTGCACCAACACAAGTGCGAAAAGTGGTTTTTCAACTATCACACAAGTGCGAAAAGTGGTTTTTCAACACTAACACAAGTGCGAAAAGTGGTTTTTCCACACTAATACAAGTGCAAAAGTGGTTTCCTGCACCAACACAAGTGCGAAAAGTGGTTTTTCAACACTAACACAAGTGCGAAAAGTGGTTTTTCAACACTATCACAAGTGCAAAAAGTGTTTTTTCCACACTAATACAAGTGCAAAAGTGGTTTCCTGCACCAACACAAGTGCGAAAAGTGGTTTTTCAACACTAACACAAGTGCGAAAAGTGGTTTTTCAACACTAACACAAGTGCGAAAAGTGGTTTTTCAACACTAACACAAGTGCGAAAAGTGGTTTTGCCACACTAATACAAGTGCAAAAGTGGTTTCCTGCACCAACACAAGTGCGAAAAGTGGTTTTTCAACACTAACACAAGTGCGAAAAGTGGTTTTTCAACACTAACACAAGTGCGAAAAGTGGTTTTTCAACACTATCACAAGTGCAAAAAGTGTTTTTTCCACACTAATACAAGTGCAAAAGTGGTTTCCTGCACCAACACAAGTGCGAAAAGTGGTTTTTCAACACAAACACAAGTGCGAAAAGTGGTTTTTCAACACTATCACAAGTGCAAAAAGTGTTTTTTCCACACTAATACAAGCGCAAAAGTCGTTTCCTGCACCAACACAAGTGCGAAAAGTGGTTTTCAACACTAACACAAGTGCGAAAAGTGGTTTTTCAACACTAACACAAGTGCGAAAAGTGTTTTTTCCACACTAATACAAGTGCAAAAGTGGTTTCCTGCACCAACACAAGTGCGAAAAGTGGTTTTTCCACAATAACACAAGTGCGAAAAGTGGTTTTTCAACACTATCACAAGTGCAAAAAGTGTTTTTTCCACACTAATACAAGTGCAAAAGTGGGTTCCTGCACCAACACAAGTGCGAAAAGTGGTTTTTCAACACTAACACAAGTGCGAAAAGTGGTTTTTCAACACTAACACAAGTGCTAAAAGTGGTTTTTCCACACTAATACAAGTGCAAAAGTGGTTTCCTGCACCAACACAAGTTCGAAAAGTGGTTTTTCAACACTAACACAAGTGCGAAAAGTGGTTTTTCAACACTATCACAAGTGCAAAA
This sequence comes from Myxine glutinosa, assembly GCF_964187855.1. NCBI lineage: Eukaryota > Metazoa > Chordata > Myxini > Myxiniformes > Myxinidae > Myxine > Myxine glutinosa. The sequence goes on along the minus strand of NW_027618167.1, from coordinate 44,964 downwards.
AGTGTTTTTTCCACACTAATACAAGTGCAAAAGTGGTTTCCTGCACCAACACAAGTGCGAAAAGTGGTTTTTCAACACTAACACAAGTGCAAAAAGTGGTTTTTCAACACTAACACAAGTGCGAAAAGTGTTTTTTCCACACTAATACAAGTGCACAAGTGGTTTCCTGCACCAACACAAGTGCGAAAAGTGGTTTTTCAACACTAACACAAGTGCGAAAAGTGGTTTTTCAACACTAACACAAGTGCAAAAAGTGGTTTTTCAACACTAACACAAGTGTGAAAAGTGGTTTTACCACACTAATACAAGTGCAAAAGTGGTTTCCTGCACCAACACAAGTGCGAAAAGTGGTTTTTCAACACTAACACAAGTGCGAAAAGTGGTTTTTCAACACTAACACAAGTGCGAAAAGTGGTTTTTCAACACTATCACAAGTGCAAAAAGTGTTTTTTCCACACTAAAACAAGTGCAAAAGTGGTTTCCTGCACCAACACAAGTGCGAAAAGTGGTTTTTCAACACAAACACAAGTGCGAAAAGTGGTTTTTCAACACTATCACAAGTGCAAAAAGTGTTTTTTCCACACTAATACAAGTGCAAAAGTCGTTTCCTGCACGAACACAAGTGCGAAAAGTGGTTTTCAACACTAACACAAGTGCGAAAAGTGGTTTTTCAACACTAACACAAGTGCGAAAAGTGTTTTTTCCACACTAATACAAGTGCAAAAGTGGTTTCATGCACCAACACAAGTGCGAAAAGTGGTTTTTCCACAATAACACAAGTGCGAAAAGTGGTTTTTCAACACTATCACAAGTGCAAAAAGTGTTTTTTCCACACTAATACAAGTGCAAAAGTGGATTCCTGCACCAACACAAGTGCGAAAAGTGGTTTTTCAACACTAACACAAGTGCGAAAAGTGTTTTTTCAACACTAACACAAGTGCAAAAAGTGGTTTTTCCACACTAATACAAGTGCAAAAGTGGTTTCCTGCACCAACACAAGTGCGAAAAGTGGTTTTTCAACACTAACACAAGTGCAAAAAGTGGTTTTTCAACACTAACACAAGTGCGAAAAGTGGTTTTTCCACACTAATACAAGTGCAAAAGTGGTTTCCTGCACCAACACAAGTTCGAAAAGTGGTTTTTCAACACTAACACAAGTGCAAAAAGTGGTTTTTCAACACTAACACAAGTGCGAAAAGTGGTTTTTCCACACTAATACAAGTGCAAAAGTGGTTTCCTGCACCAACACAAGTTCGAAAAGTGGTTTTTCAACACTAACACAAGTGCGAAAAGTGGTGTTTCAACACTATCACAAGTGCAAAAAGTGTTTTTTCCACACTAATACAAGTGCAAAAGTGGTTTCCTGCACCAACACAAGTGCGAAAAGTGGTTTTTCAACACTAACACAAGTGCGAAAAGTGGTTTTTCAACACTAACACAAGTGCGAAAAGTGTTTTTTCCACACTAATACAAGTGCAAAAGTGGTTTCCTGCACCAACACAAGTGCGAAAAGTGGTTTTTCAACACTAACACAAGTGCGAAAAGTGGTTTTTCAACACTATCACAAGTGCAAAAAGTGTTTTTTCCACACTAATACAAGTGCAAAAGTGGTTTCCTGCACCAACACAAGTGCGAAAAGTGGTTTTTCAACAATAACACAAGTGCGAAAAGTGGTTTTTCAACACTAACACAAGTGCGAAAAGTGGTTTTTCCACACTAATACAAGTGCAAAAGTCGTTTCCTGCACCAACACAAGTGCGAAAAGTGGTTTTTCAACACAAACACAAGTGCGAAAAGTGGTTTTTCAACACTATCACAAGTGCAAAAAGTGTTTTTTCCACACTAATGCAAGTGCAAAAGTGGTTTCCTGCACAAACACAAGTGTGAAAGGTGGTTTTTCAACACTAACACAAGTGCGAAAAGTGGTTTTTCAACACTAACACAAGTGCAAAAAGTGGTTTTTCAACACTAACACAAGTGCGAAAAGTGGTTTTTCCACACTAATACAAGTGCAAAAGTGGTTTCCTGCACCAACACAAGTGCGAAAAGTGGTTTTTCAACACTAACACAAGTGCGAAAAGTGGTTTTTCAACACTATCACAAGTGCAAAAAGTGTTTTTTCCACACTAATACAAGTGCAAAAGTGGTTTCCTGCACCAACACAAGTGCGAAAAGTGGTTTTTCAACACTAACACAAGTGCAAAAAGTGGTTTTTCAACACTAACACAAGTGCGAAAAGTGTTTTTTCCACACTAATACAAGTGCAAAAGTGGTTTCCTGCACCAACACAAGTGCGAAAAGTGGTTTTTCAACACAAACACAAGTGCGAAAAGTGGTTTTTCAACACTATCACAAGTGCAAAAAGTGTTTTTTCCACACTAATACAAGTGCAAAAGTCGTTTCCTGCACCAACACAAGTGCGAAAAGTGGTTTTCAACACTAACACAAGTGCGAAAAGTGGTTTTTCAACACTAACACAAGTGCGAAAAGTGTTTTTTCCACACTAATACAAGTGCAAAAGTGGTTTCCTGCACCAACACAAGTGCGAAAAGTGTTTTTTCCACAATAACACAAGTGCGAAAAGTGGTTTTTCAACACTATCACAAGTGCAAAAAGTGTTTTTTCCACACTAATACAAGTGCAAAAGTGGCTTCCTGCACCAACACAAGTGCGAAAAGTGGTTTTTCAACTATCACACAAGTGCGAAAAGTGGTTTTTCAACACTAACACAAGTGCGAAAAGTGGTTTTTCCACACTAATACAAGTGCAAAAGTGGTTTCCTGCACCAACACAAGTGCGAAAAGTGGTTTTTCAACACTAACACAAGTGCGAAAAGTGGTTTTTCAACACTAACACAAGTGCGAAAAGTGGTTTTTCAACACTAACACAAGTGCGAAAAGTGGTTTTGCCACACTAATACAAGTGCAAAAGTGGTTTCCTGCACCAACACAAGTGCGAAAAGTGGTTTTTCAACACTAACACAAGTGCGAAAAGTGGTTTTTCAACACTAACACAAGTGCGAAAAGTGGTTTTTCAACACTATCACAAGTGCAAAAAGTGTTTTTTCCACACTAATACAAGTGCAAAAGTGGTTTCCTGCACCAACACAAGTGCGAAAAGTGGTTTTTCAACACAAACACAAGTGCGAAAAGTGGTTTTTCAACACTATCACAAGTGCAAAAAGTGTTTTTTCCACACTAATACAAGCGCAAAAGTCGTTTCCTGCACCAACACAAGTGCGAAAAGTGGTTTTCAACACTAACACAAGTGCGAAAAGTGGTTTTTCAACACTAACACAAGTGCGAAAAGTGTTTTTTCCACACTAATACAAGTGCAAAAGTGGTTTCCTGCACCAACACAAGTGCGAAAAGTGGTTTTTCCACAATAACACAAGTGCGAAAAGTGGTTTTTCAACACTCTCACAAGTGCAAAAAGTGTTTTTTCCACACTAATACAAGTGCAAAAGTCGTTTCCTGCACGAACACAAGTGCGAAAAGTGGTTTTCAACACTAACACAAGTGCGAAAAGTGGTTTTTCAACACTAACACAAGTGCGAAAAGTGTTTTTTCCACACTAATACAAGTGCAAAAGTGGTTTCATGCACCAACACAAGTGCGAAAAGTGGTTTTTCCACAATAACACAAGTGCGAAAAGTGGTTTTTCAACACTATCACAAGTGCAAAAAGTGTTTTTTCCACACTAATACAAGTGCAAAAGTGGATTCCTGCACCAACACAAGTGCGAAAAGTGGTTTTTCAACACTAACACAAGTGCGAAAAGTGGTTTTTCAACACTAACACAAGTGCGAAAAGTGGTTTTTCCACACTAATACAAGTGCAAAAGTGGTTTCCTGCACCAACACAAGTGCGAAAAGTGGTTTTTCAACACTAACACAAGTGCAAAAAGTGGTTTTTCAACACTAACACAAGTGCGAAAAGTGGTTTTTCCACACTAATACAAGTGCAAAAGTGGTTTCCTGCACCAACACAAGTTCGAAAAGTGGTTTTTCAACACTAACACAAGTGCAAAAAGTGGTTTTTCAACACTAACACAAGTGCGAAAAGTGGTTTTTCCACACTAATACAAGTGCAAAAGTGGTTTCCTGCACCAACACAAGTTCGAAAAGTGGTTTTTCAACACTAACACAAGTGCGAAAAGTGGTGTTTCAACACTATCACAAGTGCAAAAAGTGTTTTTTCCACACTAATACAAGTGCAAAAGTGGTTTCCTGCACCAACACAAGTGCGAAAAGTGGTTTTTCAACACTAACACAAGTGCGAAAAGTGGTTTTTCAACACTAACACAAGTGCGAAAAGTGTTTTTTCCACACTAATACAAGTGCAAAAGTGGTTTCCTGCACCAACACAAGTGCGAAAAGTGGTTTTTCAACACTAACACAAGTGCGAAAAGTGGTTTTTCAACACTATCACAAGTGCAAAAAGTGTTTTTTCCACACTAATACAAGTGCAAAAGTGGTTTCCTGCACCAACACAAGTGCGAAAAGTGGTTTTTCAACAATAACACAAGTGCGAAAAGTGGTTTTTCAACACTAACACAAGTGCGAAAAGTGGTTTTTCCACACTAATACAAGTGCAAAAGTCGTTTCCTGCACCAACACAAGTTCGAAAAGTGGTTTTTCAACACTAACACAAGTGCGAAAAGTGGTTTTTCAACACTATCACAAGTGCAAAAAGTGTTTTTTCCACACTAATACAAGTGCAAAAGTGGTTTCCTGCACCAACACAAGTGCGAAAAGTGGTTTTTCAACACTAACACAAGTGCAAAAAGTGGTTTTTCAACACTAACACAAGTGCGAAAAGTGTTTTTTCCACACTAATACAAGTGCACAAGTGGTTTCCTGCACCAACACAAGTGCGAAAAGTGGTTTTTCAACACTAACACAAGTGCGAAAAGTGGTTTTTCAACACTAACACAAGTGCAAAAAGTGGTTTTTCAACACTAACACAAGTGTGAAAAGTGGTTTTACCACACTAATACAAGTGCAAAAGTGGTTTCCTGCACCAACACAAGTGCGAAAAGTGGTTTTTCAACACTAACACAAGTGCGAAAAGTGGTTTTTCAACACTAACACAAGTGCGAAAAGTGGTTTTTCAACACTATCACAAGTGCAAAAAGTGTTTTTTCCACACTAATACAAGTGCAAAAGTGGTTTCCTGCACCAACACAAGTGCGAAAAGTGGTTTTTCAACACAAACACAAGTGCGAAAAGTGGTTTTTCAACACTATCACAAGTGCAAAAAGTGTTTTTTCCACACTAATACAAGTGCAAAAGTCGTTTCCTGCACGAACACAAGTGCGAAAAGTGGTTTTCAACACTAACACAAGTGCGAAAAGTGGTTTTTCAACACTAACACAAGTGCGAAAAGTGTTTTTTCCACACTAATACAAGTGCAAAAGTGGTTTCATGCACCAACACAAGTGCGAAAAGTGGTTTTTCCACAATAACACAAGTGCGAAAAGTGGTTTTTCAACACTATCACAAGTGCAAAAAGTGTTTTTTCCACACTAATACAAGTGCAAAAGTGGATTCCTGCACCAACACAAGTGCGAAAAGTGGTTTTTCAACACTAACACAAGTGCGAAAAGTGGTTTTTCAACACTAACACAAGTGCAAAAAGTGGTTTTTCCACACTAATACAAGTGCAAAAGTGGTTTCCTGCACCAACACAAGTGCGAAAAGTGGTTTTTCAACACTAACACAAGTGCAAAAAGTGGTTTTTCAACACTAACACAAGTGCGAAAAGTGGTTTTTCCACACTAATACAAGTGCAAAAGTGGTTTCCTGCACCAACACAAGTTCGAAAAGTGGTTTTTCAACACTAACACAAGTGCAAAAAGTGGTTTTTCAACACTAACACAAGTGCGAAAAGTGGTTTTTCCACACTAATACAAGTGCAAAAGTGGTTTCCTGCACCAACACAAGTTCGAAAAGTGGTTTTTCAACACTAACACAAGTGCGAAAAGTGGTGTTTCAACACTATCACAAGTGCAAAAAGTGTTTTTTCCACACTAATACAAGTGCAAAAGTGGTTTCCTGCACCAACACAAGTGCGAAAAGTGGTTTTTCAACACTAACACAAGTGCGAAAAGTGGTTTTTCAACACTAACACAAGTGCGAAAAGTGTTTTTTCCACACTAATACAAGTGCAAAAGTGGTTTCCTGCACCAACACAAGTGCGAAAAGTGGTTTTTCAACACTAACACAAGTGCGAAAAGTGGTTTTTCAACACTATCACAAGTGCAAAAAGTGTTTTTTCCACACTAATACAAGTGCAAAAGTGGTTTCCTGCACCAACACAAGTGCGAAAAGTGGTTTTTCAACAATAACACAAGTGCGAAAAGTGGTTTTTCAACACTAACACAAGTGCGAAAAGTGGTTTTTCCACACTAATACAAGTGCAAAAGTCGTTTCCTGCACCAACACAAGTGCGAAAAGTGGTTTTTCAACACAAACACAAGTGCGAAAAGTGGTTTTTCAACACTATCACAAGTGCAAAAAGTGTTTTTTCCACACTAATACAAGTGCAAAAGTGGTTTCCTGCACAAACACAAGTGTGAAAGGTGGTTTTTCAACACTAACACAAGTGCGAAAAGTGGTTTTTCAACACTAACACAAGTGCAAAAAGTGGTTTTTCAACACTAACACAAGTGCGAAAAGTGGTTTTTCCACACTAATACAAGTGCAAAAGTGGTTTCCTGCACCAACACAAGTGCGAAAAGTGGTTTTTCAACACTAACACAAGTGCGAAAAGTGGTTTTTCAACACTATCACAAGTGCAAAAAGTGTTTTTTCCACACAAACACAAGTGCGAAAAGTGGTTTTTCAACACTATCACAAGTGCAAAAAGTGTTTTTTCCACACTAATACAAGTGCAAAAGTGGTTTCCTGCACAAACACAAGTGTGAAAGGTGGTTTTTCAACACTAACACAAGTGCGAAAAGTGGTTTTTCAACACTAACACAAGTGCAAAAAGTGGTTTTTCAACACTAACACAAGTGCGAAAAGTGGTTTTTCCACACTAATACAAGTGCAAAAGTGGTTTCCTGCACCAACACAAGTGCGAAAAGTGGTTTTTCAACACTAACACAAGTGCGAAAAGTGGTTTTTCAACACTATCACAAGTGCAAAAAGTGTTTTTTCCACACTAATACAAGTGCAAAAGTGGTTTCCTGCACCAACACAAGTGCGAAAAGTGGTTTTTCCACACTAATACAAGTGCAAAAGTGGTTTCCTGCACCAACACAAGTGCGAAAAGTGGTTTTTCAACACTAACACAAGTGCGAAAAGTGGTTTTTCAACACTATCACAAGTGCAAAAAGTGTTTTTTCCACACTAATACAAGTGCAAAAGTGGCTTCCTGCACCAACACAAGTGCGAAAAGTGGTTTTTCAACTATCACACAAGTGCGAAAAGTGGTTTTTCAACACTAACACAAGTGCGAAAAGTGGTTTTTCCACACTAATACAAGTGCAAAAGTGGTTTCCTGCACCAACACAAGTGCGAAAAGTGGTTTTTCAACACTAACACAAGTGCGAAAAGTGGTTTTTCAACACTATCACAAGTGCAAAAAGTGTTTTTTCCACACTAATACAAGTGCAAAAGTGGTTTCCTGCACCAACACAAGTGCGAAAAGTGGTTTTTCAACACTAACACAAGTGCGAAAAGTGGTTTTTCAACACTAACACAAGTGCGAAAAGTGGTTTTTCAACACTAACACAAGTGCGAAAAGTGGTTTTGCCACACTAATACAAGTGCAAAAGTGGTTTCCTGCACCAACACAAGTGCGAAAAGTGGTTTTTCAACACTAACACAAGTGCGAAAAGTGGTTTTTCAACACTAACACAAGTGCGAAAAGTGGTTTTTCAACACTATCACAAGTGCAAAAAGTGTTTTTTCCACACTAATACAAGTGCAAAAGTGGTTTCCTGCACCAACACAAGTGCGAAAAGTGGTTTTTCAACACAAACACAAGTGCGAAAAGTGGTTTTTCAACACTATCACAAGTGCAAAAAGTGTTTTTTCCACACTAATACAAGCGCAAAAGTCGTTTCCTGCACCAACACAAGTGCGAAAAGTGGTTTTCAACACTAACACAAGTGCGAAAAGTGGTTTTTCAACACTAACACAAGTGCGAAAAGTGTTTTTTCCACACTAATACAAGTGCAAAAGTGGTTTCCTGCACCAACACAAGTGCGAAAAGTGGTTTTTCCACAATAACACAAGTGCGAAAAGTGGTTTTTCAACACTCTCACAAGTGCAAAAAGTGTTTTTTCCACACTAATACAAGTGCAAAAGTCGTTTCCTGCACGAACACAAGTGCGAAAAGTGGTTTTCAACACTAACACAAGTGCGAAAAGTGGTTTTTCAACACTAACACAAGTGCGAAAAGTGTTTTTTCCACACTAATACAAGTGCAAAAGTGGTTTCATGCACCAACACAAGTGCGAAAAGTGGTTTTTCCACAATAACACAAGTGCGAAAAGTGGTTTTTCAACACTATCACAAGTGCAAAAAGTGTTTTTTCCACACTAATACAAGTGCAAAAGTGGATTCCTGCACCAACACAAGTGCGAAAAGTGGTTTTTCAACACTAACACAAGTGCGAAAAGTGGTTTTTCAACACTAACACAAGTGCGAAAAGTGGTTTTTCCACACTAATACAAGTGCAAAAGTGGTTTCCTGCACCAACACAAGTGCGAAAAGTGGTTTTTCAACACTAACACAAGTGCAAAAAGTGGTTTTTCAACACTAACACAAGTGCGAAAAGTGGTTTTTCCACACTAATACAAGTGCAAAAGTGGTTTCCTGCACCAACACAAGTTCGAAAAGTGGTTTTTCAACACTAACACAAGTGCAAAAAGTGGTTTTTCAACACTAACACAAGTGCGAAAAGTGGTTTTTCCACACTAATACAAGTGCAAAAGTGGTTTCCTGCACCAACACAAGTTCGAAAAGTGGTTTTTCAACACTAACACAAGTGCGAAAAGTGGTGTTTCAACACTATCACAAGTGCAAAAAGTGTTTTTTCCACACTAATACAAGTGCAAAAGTGGTTTCCTGCACCAACACAAGTGCGAAAAGTGGTTTTTCAACACTAACACAAGTGCGAAAAGTGGTTTTTCAACACTAACACAAGTGCGAAAAGTGTTTTTTCCACACTAATACAAGTGCAAAAGTGGTTTCCTGCACCAACACAAGTGCGAAAAGTGGTTTTTCAACACTAACACAAGTGCGAAAAGTGGTTTTTCAACACTATCACAAGTGCAAAAAGTGTTTTTTCCACACTAATACAAGTGCAAAAGTGGTTTCCTGCACCAACACAAGTGCGAAAAGTGGTTTTTCAACAATAACACAAGTGCGAAAAGTGGTTTTTCAACACTAACACAAGTGCGAAAAGTGGTTTTTCCACACTAATACAAGTGCAAAAGTCGTTTCCTGCACCAACACAAGTTCGAAAAGTGGTTTTTCAACACTAACACAAGTGCGAAAAGTGGTTTTTCAACACTATCACAAGTGCAAAAAGTGTTTTTTCCACACTAATACAAGTGCAAAAGTGGTTTCCTGCACCAACACAAGTGCGAAAAGTGGTTTTTCAACACTAACACAAGTGCGAAAAGTGGTTTTTCAACACTAACACAAGTGCAAAAAGTGGTTTTTCAACACTAACACAAGTGCGAAAAGTGGTTTTTCCACACTAATACAAGTGCACAAGTGGTTTCCTGCACCAACACAAGTGCGAAAAGTGGTTTTTCAACACTAACACAAGTGCGAAAAGTGGTTTTTCAACACTAACACAAGTGCAAAAAGTGGTTTTTCAACACTAACACAAGTGTGAAAAGTGGTTTTACCACACTAATACAAGTGCAAAAGTGGTTTCCTGCACCAACACAAGTGCGAAAAGTGGTTTTTCAACACTAACACAAGAGCGAAAAGTGGTTTTTCAACACTAACACAAGTGCGAAAAGTGGTTTTTCAACACTATCACAAGTGCAAAAGTGGTTTCCTTCACCAACACAAGTGCGAAAAGTGGTTTTTCAACACTAACACAAGTGCGAAAAGTGGTTTTTCAACACTATCACAAGTGCAAAAGTGGTTTCCTTCACCAACACAAGTGCGAAAAGTGGTTTTTCAACACTAACACAAGTGCAAAAAGTGGTTTTTCAAGACTAACACAAGTGCGAAAAGTGGTTTTCCACACTAATACAAGTGCAAAAGTGGTTTCCTGCACCAACACAAGTGCGAAAAGTGTTTTTTCAACACTAACACAAGTGCGAAAAGTGGTTTTTCAACACTATCACAAGTGCAAAAAGTGTTTTTTCCACACTAATACAAGTGCAAAAGTGGTTTCCTTCACCAACACAAGTGCGAAAAGTGGTTTTTCAACACTAACACAAGTGCAAAAAGTGGTTTTTCAACACTAACACAAGTGCGAAAAGTGGTTTTCCACACTAATACAAGTGCAAAAGTGGTTTCCTTCACCAACACAAGTGCGAAAAGTGGTTTTTCAACACTAACACAAGTGCAAAAAGTGGTTTTTCAACACTAACACAAGTGCAAAAAGTGGTTTTTCAACACTAACACAAGTGCGAAAAGTGGTTTTCCACACTAATACAAGTGCAAAAGTGGTTTCCTGCACCAACACAAGTGCGAAAAGTGTTTTTTCAACACTAACACAAGTGCGAAAAGTGGTTTTTCAACACTATCACAAGTGCAAAAAGTGTTTTTTCCACACTAATACAAGTGCAAAAGTGGTTTCCTGCACCAACACAAGTGCGAAAAGTGGTTTTTCAACACTAACACAAGTGCGAAAAGTGGTTTTTCAACACTAACACAAGTGCGAAAAGTGGTTTTACCACACTAATACAAGTGCAAAAGTGGTTTCCTGCACCAACACAAGTGCGAAAGTGGTTTTTCAACACTAACACAAGTGTGAAAAGTGGTTTTTCAACACTAACACAAGTGCGAAAAGTGGTTTTTCAACACTATCACAAGTGCAAAAAGTGTTTTTTCCACACTAATACAAGTGCAAAAGTGGTTTCCTGCACCAACACAAGTGCGAAAAGTGGTTTTTCAACACTAACACAAGTGCGAAAAGTGGTTTTTCAACACTAACACAAGTGCGAAAAGTGGTTTTTCAACACTAGCACAAGTGCAAAAAGTGGTTTTTCAACACTAACACAAGTGCGAAAAGTGGTTTTTCAACACTAACACAAGTGCGAAAAGTGTTTTTTCCACACTAATACAAGTGCAAAAGTGGTTTCCTGCACCAACACAAGTGCGAATAGTGGTTTATCAACACCACCACAAGTGCGAAAAGTAGTTTTTCAACACAAACACAAGTGCGAAAAGTGGTTTTTCAACACTATCACAAGTGCAAAAAGTGTTTTTTCCACACTAATACAAGTGCAAAAGTCGTTTCCTGCACCAACACAAGTGCGAAAAGTGGTTTTCAACACTAACACAAGTGCGAAAAGTGGTTTTTCAACACTAACACAAGTGCGAAAAGTGTTTTTTCCACACTAATACAAGTGCAAAAGTGGTTTCCTGCACCAACACAAGTGCGAAAAGTGGTTTTTCAACACTAACACAAGTGCGAAAAGTGGTTTTTCAACACTAACACAAGTGCGAAAAGTGGTTTTTCAACACTAACACAAGTGCGAAAAGTGGTTTTTCCACACTAATACAAGTGCAAAAGTGGTTTCCTGCACCAACACAAGTGCGAAAAGTGTTTTTTCAACACTAACATAAGTGCGAAAAGTGGTTTTTCAACACTATCACAAGTGCAAAAAGTGTTTTTTCCACACTAATACAAGTGCAAAAGTGGTTTCCTGCACCAACACAAGTGCGAAAAGTGGTTTTTCAACACTAACACAAGTGCGAAAAGTGGTTTGTCAACACTAACACAAGTGCGAAAAGTGGTTTTTCCACACTAATACAAGTGCAAAAGTGGTTTCCTGCACCAACACAAGTGCGAAAAGTGGTTTTTCAACACTAACACAAGTGCAAAAAGTGTATTTTCAACACTAACACAAGTGCGAAAAGTGGTTTTTCCACACTAATACAAGTGCAAAAGTGGTTTCCTGCACCAACACAAGTTCGAAAAGTGGTTTTTCAACACTAACACAAGTGCGAAAAGTGTTTTTTCAACACTAACACAAGTGCGAAAAGTGGTTTTTCAACACTATCACAAGTGCAAAAAGTGGTTTTTCAACACTAACACAAGTGCGAAAAGTGGTTTTCCACACTAATACAAGTGCAAAAGTGGTTTCCTGCACCAACACAAGTGCGAAAAGTGTTTTTTCAACACTAACACAAGTGCGAAAAGTGGTTTTTCAACACTAACACAAGTGCGAAAAGTGGTTTTTCAACACTAACACAAGTGCGAAAAGTGGTTTTTCAACACTAACACAAGTGCGAAAAGTGGTTTTGCCACACTAATACAAGTGCAAAAGTGGTTTCCTGCAGCAACACAAGTGCGAAAAGTGGTTTTTCAACACTAACACAAGTGCGAAAAGTGGTTTTTCAACACTAACACAAGTGCGAAAAGTGGTTTTTCAACACTATCACAAGTGCAAAAAGTGTTTTTTCCACACTAATACAAGTGCAAAAGTGGTTTCCTGCACCAACACAAGTGCGAAAAGTGGTTTTTCAACACAAACACAAGTGCGAAAAGTGGTTTTTCAACACTATCACAAGTGCAAAAAGTGTTTTTTCCACACTAATACAAGCGCAAAAGTCGTTTCCTGCACCAACACAAGTGCGAAAAGTGGTTTTCAACACTAACACAAGTGCGAAAAGTGGTTTTTCAACACTAACACAAGTGCGAAAAGTGTTTTTTCCACACTAATACAAGTGCAAAAGTGGTTTCCTGCACCAACACAAGTGCGAAAAGTGGTTTTTCCACAATAACACAAGTGCGAAAAGTGGTTTTTCAACACTCTCACAAGTGCAAAAAGTGTTTTTTCCACACTAATACAAGTGCAAAAGTCGTTTCCTGCACGAACACAAGTGCGAAAAGTGGTTTTCAACACTAACACAAGTGCGAAAAGTGGTTTTTCAACACTAACACAAGTGCGAAAAGTGTTTTTTCCACACTAATACAAGTGCAAAAGTGGTTTCATGCACCAACACAAGTGCGAAAAGTGGTTTTTCCACAATAACACAAGTGCGAAAAGTGGTTTTTCAACACTATCACAAGTGCAAAAAGTGTTTTTTCCACACTAATACAAGTGCAAAAGTGGATTCCTGCACCAACACAAGTGCGAAAAGTGGTTTTTCAACACTAACACAAGTGCGAAAAGTGGTTTTTCAACACTAACACAAGTGCGAAAAGTGGTTTTTCCACACTAATACAAGTGCAAAAGTGGTTTCCTGCACCAACACAAGTGCGAAAAGTGGTTTTTCAACACTAACACAAGTGCAAAAAGTGGTTTTTCAACACTAACACAAGTGCGAAAAGTGGTTTTTCCACACTAATACAAGTGCAAAAGTGGTTTCCTGCACCAACACAAGTTCGAAAAGTGGTTTTTCAACACTAACACAAGTGCAAAAAGTGGTTTTTCAACACTAACACAAGTGCGAAAAGTGGTTTTTCCACACTAATACAAGTGCAAAAGTGGTTTCCTGCACCAACACAAGTTCGAAAAGTGGTTTTTCAACACTAACACAAGTGCGAAAAGTGGTGTTTCAACACTATCACAAGTGCAAAAAGTGTTTTTTCCACACTAATACAAGTGCAAAAGTGGTTTCCTGCACCAACACAAGTGCGAAAAGTGGTTTTTCAACACTAACACAAGTGCGAAAAGTGGTTTTTCAACACTAACACAAGTGCGAAAAGTGTTTTTTCCACACTAATACAAGTGCAAAAGTGGTTTCCTGCACCAACACAAGTGCGAAAAGTGGTTTTTCAACACTAACACAAGTGCGAAAAGTGGTTTTTCAACACTATCACAAGTGCAAAAAGTGTTTTTTCCACACTAATACAAGTGCAAAAGTGGTTTCCTGCACCAACACAAGTGCGAAAAGTGGTTTTTCAACAATAACACAAGTGCGAAAAGTGGTTTTTCAACACTAACACAAGTGCGAAAAGTGGTTTTTCCACACTAATACAAGTGCAAAAGTCGTTTCCTGCACCAACACAAGTGCGAAAAGTGGTTTTTCAACACAAACACAAGTGCGAAAAGTGGTTTTTCAACACTATCACAAGTGCAAAAAGTGTTTTTTCCACACTAATACAAGTGCAAAAGTGGTTTCCTGCACAAACACAAGTGTGAAAGGTGGTTTTTCAACACTAACACAAGTGCGAAAAGTGGTTTTTCAACACTAACACAAGTGCAAAAAGTGGTTTTTCAACACTAACACAAGTGCGAAAAGTGGTTTTTCCACACTAATACAAGTGCAAAGGTGGTTTCCTGCACCAACACAAGTGCGAAAAGTGGTTTTTCAACACTAACACAAGTGCAAAAAGTGGTTTTTCAACACTATCACAAGTGCAAAAAGTGTTTTTTCCACACTAATACAAGTGCAAAAGTGGTTTCCTGCACCAACACAAGTGCGAAAAGTGGTTTTTCAACACTAACACAAGTGCAAAAAGTGGTTTTTCAACACTAACACAAGTGCAAAAAGTGTTTTTTCCACACTAATACAAGTGCAAAAGTGGTTTCCTTCACCAACACAAGTGCGAAAAGTGGTTTTTCAACACTAACACAAGTGCAAAAAGTGGTTTTTCAAGACTAACACAAGTGCGAAAAGTGGTTTTCCACACTAATACAAGTGCAAAAGTGGTTTCCTGCACCAACACAAGTGCGAAAAGTGTTTTTTCAACACTAACACAAGTGCGAAAAGTGGTTTTTCAACACTATCACAAGTGCAAAAAGTGTTTTTTCCACACTAATACAAGTGCAAAAGTGGTTTCCTTCACCAACACAAGTGCGAAAAGTGGTTTTTCAACACTAACACAAGTGCAAAAAGTGGTTTTTCAACACTAACACAAGTGCGAAAAGTGGTTTTCCACACTAATACAAGTGCAAAAGTGGTTTCCTTCACCAACACAAGTGCGAAAAGTGGTTTTTCAACACTAACACAAGTGCAAAAAGTGGTTTTTCAACACTAACACAAGTGCAAAAAGTGGTTTTTCAACACTAACACAAGTGCGAAAAGTGGTTTTCCACACTAATACAAGTGCAAAAGTGGTTTCCTGCACCAACACAAGTGCGAAAAGTGTTTTTTCAACACTAACACAAGTGCGAAAAGTGGTTTTTCAACACTATCACAAGTGCAAAAAGTGTTTTTTCCACACTAATACAAGTGCAAAAGTGGTTTCCTGCACCAACACAAGTGCGAAAAGTGGTTTTTCAACACTAACACAAGTGCGAAAAGTGGTTTTTCAACACTAACACAAGTGCGAAAAGTGGTTTTACCACACTAATACAAGTGCAAAAGTGGTTTTACCACACTAATACAAGTGCAAAAGTGGTTTCCTGCACCAACACAAGTGCGAAAGTGGTTTTTCAACACTAACACAAGTGCGAAAAGTGGTTTTTCAACACTATCACAAGTGCAAAAAGTGTTTTTTCCACACTATCACAAGTGCAAAAAGTGTTTTTTCCACACTAATACAAGTGCAAATGTGGTTTCCTGCACCAACACAAGTGCGAAAAGTGGTTTTTCAACACTAACACAAGTGCGAAAAGTGGTTTTTCAACACTAACACAAGTGCGAAAAGTGGTTTTTCAACACTAGCACAAGTGCAAAAAGTGGTTTTTCAACACTAACACAAGTGCGAAAAGTGGTTTTTCAACACTAACACAAGTGCGAAAAGTGTTTTTTCCACACTAATACAAGTGCAAAAGTGGTTTCCTGCACCAACACAAGTGCGAATAGTGGTTTATCAACACCACCACAAGTGCGAAAAGTAGTTTTTCAACACAAACACAAGTGCGAAAAGTGGTTTTTCAACACTATCACAAGTGCAAAAAGTGTTTTTTCCACACTAATACAAGTGCAAAAGTCGTTTCCTGCACCAACACAAGTGCGAAAAGTGGTTTTCAACACTAACACAAGTGCGAAAAGTGGTTTTTCAACACTAACACAAGTGCGAAAAGTGTTTTTTCCACACTAATACAAGTGCAAAAGTGGTTTCCTGCACCAACACAAGTGCGAAAAGTGGTTTTTCAACACTAACACAAGTGCGAAAAGTGGTTTTTCAACACTAACACAAGTGCGAAAAGTGGTTTTTCAACACTAACACAAGTGCGAAAAGTGGTTTTTCCACACTAATACAAGTGCAAAAGTGGTTTCCTGCACCAACACAAGTGCGAAAAGTGTTTTTTCAACACTAACATAAGTGCGAAAAGTGGTTTTTCAACACTATCACAAGTGCAAAAAGTGTTTTTTCCACACTAATACAAGTGCAAAAGTGGTTTCCTGCACCAACACAAGTGCGAAAAGTGGTTTTTCAACACTAACACAAGTGCGAAAAGTGGTTTGTCAACACTAACACAAGTGCGAAAAGTGGTTTTTCCACACTAATACAAGTGCAAAAGTGGTTTCCTGCACCAACACAAGTGCGAAAAGTGGTTTTTCAACACTAACACAAGTGCAAAAAGTGTATTTTCAACACTAACACAAGTGCGAAAAGTGGTTTTTCCACACTAATACAAGTGCAAAAGTGGTTTCCTGCACCAACACAAGTTCGAAAAGTGGTTTTTCAACACTAACACAAGTGCGAAAAGTGTTTTTTCAACACTAACACAAGTGCGAAAAGTGGTTTTTCAACACTATCACAAGTGCAAAAAGTGGTTTTTCAACACTAACACAAGTGCGAAAAGTGGTTTTCCACACTAATACAAGTGCAAAAGTGGTTTCCTGCACCAACACAAGTGCGAAAAGTGTTTTTTCAACACTAACACAAGTGCGAAAAGTGGTTTTTCAACACTAACACAAGTGCGAAAAGTGGTTTTTCAACACTAACACAAGTGCGAAAAGTGGTTTTTCAACACTAACACAAGTGCGAAAAGTGGTTTTGCCACACTAATACAAGTGCAAAAGTGGTTTCCTGCACCAACACAAGTGCGAAAAGTGGTTTTTCAACACTAACACAAGTGCGAAAAGTGGTTTTTCAACACTAACACAAGTGCGAAAAGTGGTTTTTCAACACTATCACAAGTGCAAAAAGTGTTTTTTCCACACTAATACAAGTGCAAAAGTGGTTTCCTGCACCAACACAAGTGCGAAAAGTGGTTTTTCAACACAAACACAAGTGCGAAAAGTGGTTTTTCAACACTATCACAAGTGCAAAAAGTGTTTTTTCCACACTAATACAAGCGCAAAAGTCGTTTCCTGCACCAACACAAGTGCGAAAAGTGGTTTTCAACACTAACACAAGTGCGAAAAGTGGTTTTTCAACACTAACACAAGTGCGAAAAGTGTTTTTTCCACACTAATACAAGTGCAAAAGTGGTTTCCTGCACCAACACAAGTGCGAAAAGTGATTTTTCCACAATAACACAAGTGCGAAAAGTGGTTTTTCAACACTCTCACAAGTGCAAAAAGTGTTTTTTCCACACTAATACAAGTGCAAAAGTCGTTTCCTGCACGAACACAAGTGCGAAAAGTGGTTTTCAACACTAACACAAGTGCGAAAAGTGGTTTTTCAACACTAACACAAGTGCGAAAAGTGTTTTTTCCACACTAATACAAGTGCAAAAGTGGTTTCATGCACCAACACAAGTGCGAAAAGTGGTTTTTCCACAATAACACAAGTGCGAAAAGTGGTTTTTCAACACTATCACAAGTGCAAAAAGTGTTTTTTCCACACTAATACAAGTGCAAAAGTGGATTCCTGCACCAACACAAGTGCGAAAAGTGGTTTTTCAACACTAACACAAGTGCGAAAAGTGGTTTTTCAACACTAACACAAGTGCGAAAAGTGGTTTTTCCACACTAATACAAGTGCAAAAGTGGTTTCCTGCACCAACACAAGTGCGAAAAGTGGTTTTTCAACACTAACACAAGTGCAAAAAGTGGTTTTTCAACACTAACACAAGTGCGAAAAGTGGTTTTTCCACACTAATACAAGTGCAAAAGTGGTTTCCTGCACCAACACAAGTTCGAAAAGTGGTTTTTCAACACTAACACAAGTGCAAAAAGTGGTTTTTCAACACTAACACAAGTGCGAAAAGTGGTTTTTCCACACTAATACAAGTGCAAAAGTGGTTTCCTGCACCAACACAAGTTCGAAAAGTGGTTTTTCAACACTAACACAAGTGCGAAAAGTGGTGTTTCAACACTATCACAAGTGCAAAAAGTGTTTTTTCCACACTAATACAAGTGCAAAAGTGGTTTCCTGCACCAACACAAGTGCGAAAAGTGGTTTTTCAACACTAACACAAGTGCGAAAAGTGGTTTTTCAACACTAACACAAGTGCGAAAAGTGTTTTTTCCACACTAATACAAGTGCAAAAGTGGTTTCCTGCACCAACACAAGTGCGAAAAGTGGTTTTTCAACACTAACACAAGTGCGAAAAGTGGTTTTTCAACACTATCACAAGTGCAAAAAGTGTTTTTTCCACACTAATACAAGTGCAAAAGTGGTTTCCTGCACCAACACAAGTGCGAAAAGTGGTTTTTCAACAATAACACAAGTGCGAAAAGTGGTTTTTCAACACTAACACAAGTGCGAAAAGTGGTTTTTCCACACTAATACAAGTGCAAAAGTCGTTTCCTGCACCAACACAAGTGCGAAAAGTGGTTTTTCAACACAAACACAAGTGCGAAAAGTGGTTTTTCAACACTATCACAAGTGCAAAAAGTGTTTTTTCCACACTAATACAAGTGCAAAAGTGGATCTCCTGCACAAACACAAGTGTGAAAGGTGGTTTTTCAACACTAACACAAGTGCGAAAAGTGGTTTTTCAACACTAACACAAGTGCAAAAAGTGGTTTTTCAACACTAACACAAGTGCAAAAAGTGGTTTTTCCACACTAATACAAGTGCAAAGGTGGTTTCCTGCACCAACACAAGTGCGAAAAGTGGTTTTTCAACACTAACACAAGTGCGAAAAGTGGTTTTTCAACACTATCACAAGTGCAAAAAGTGTTTTTTCCACACTAATACAAGTGCAAAAGTGGTTTCCTGCACCAACACAAGTGCGAAAAGTGGTTTTTCAACACTAACACAAGTGCAAAAAGTGGTTTTTCAACACTAACACAAGTGCAAAAAGTGTTTTTTCCACACTAATACAAGTGCAAAAGTGGTTTCCTTCACCAACACAAGTGCGAAAAGTGGTTTTTCAACACTAACACAAGTGCAAAAAGTGGTTTTTCAAGACTAACACAAGTGCGAAAAGTGGTTTTCCACACTAATACAAGTGCAAAAGTGGTTTCCTGCACCAACACAAGTGCGAAAAGTGTTTTTTCAACACTAACACAAGTGCGAAAAGTGGTTTTTCAACACTATCACAAGTGCAAAAAGTGTTTTTTCCACACTAATACAAGTGCAAAAGTGGTTTCCTTCACCAACACAAGTGCGAAAAGTGGTTTTTCAACACTAACACAAGTGCAAAAAGTGGTTTTTCAACACTAACACAAGTGCGAAAAGTGGTTTTCCACACTAATACAAGTGCAAAAGTGGTTTCCTTCACCAACACAAGTGCGAAAAGTGGTTTTTCAACACTAACACAAGTGCAAAAAGTGGTTTTTCAACACTAACACAAGTGCAAAAAGTGGTTTTTCAACACTAACACAAGTGCGAAAAGTGGTTTTCCACACTAATACAAGTGCAAAAGTGGTTTCCTGCACCAACACAAGTGCGAAAAGTGTTTTTTCAACACTAACACAAGTGCGAAAAGTGGTTTTTCAACACTATCACAAGTGCAAAAAGTGTTTTTTCCACACTAATACAAGTGCAAAAGTGGTTTCCTGCACCAACACAAGTGCGAAAAGTGGTTTTTCAACACTAACACAAGTGCGAAAAGTGGTTTTTCAACACTAACACAAGTGCGAAAAGTGGTTTTACCACACTAATACAAGTGCAAAAGTGGTTTCCTGCACCAACACAAGTGCGAAAGTGGTTTTTCAACACTAACACAAGTGTGAAAAGTGGTTTTTCAACACTAACACAAGTGCGAAAAGTGGTTTTTCAACACTATCACAAGTGCAAAAAGTGTTTTTTCCACACTAATACAAGTGCAAAAGTGGCTTCCTGCACCAACACAAGTGCGAAAAGTGGTTTTTCAACACTAACACAAGTGCGAAAAGTGGTTTTTCAACACTAACACAAGTGCGAAAAGTGGTTTTTCAACACTAGCACAAGTGCAAAAAGTGGTTTTCAACACTAACACAAGTGCGAAAAGTGGTTTTTCAACACTAACACAAGTGCGAAAAGTGTTTTTTCCACACTAATACAAGTGCAAAAGTGGTTTCCTGCACCAACACAAGTGCGAATAGTGGTTTATCAACACCACCACAAGTGCGAAAAGTAGTTTTTCAACACAAACACAAGTGCGAAAAGTGGTTTTTCAACACTATCACAAGTGCAAAAAGTGTTTTTTCCACACTAATACAAGTGCAAAAGTCGTTTCCTGCACCAACACAAGTGCGAAAAGTGGTTTTCAACACTAACACAAGTGCGAAAAGTGGTTTTTCAACACTAACACAAGTGCGAAAAGTGTTTTTTCCACACTAATACAAGTGCAAAAGTGGTTTCCTGCACCAACACAAGTGCGAAAAGTGGTTTTTCAACACTAACACAAGTGCGAAAAGTGGTTTTTCAACACTAACACAAGTGCGAAAAGTGGTTTTTCAACACTAACACAAGTGCAAAAAGTGTTTTTTCCACACTAATACAAGTGCAAAAGTGGTTTCCTGCACCAACACAAGTGCGAAAAGTGGTTTTTCAACACTAACACAAGTGCGAAAAGTGGTTTGTCAACACTAACACAAGTGCGAAAAGTGGTTTTTCCACACTAATACAAGTGCAAAAGTGGTTTCCTGCACCAACACAAGTGCGAAAAGTGGTTTTTCAACACTAACACAAGTGCAAAAAGTGTATTTTCAACACTAACACAAGTGCGAAAAGTGGTTTTTCCACACTAATACAAGTGCAAAAGTGGTTTCCTGCACCAACACAAGTTCGAAAAGTGGTTTTTCAACACTAACACAAGTGCGAAAAGTGTTTTTTCAACACTAACACAAGTGTGAAAAGTGGTTTTTCAACACTATCACAAGTGCAAAAAGTGGTTTTTCAACACTAACACAAGTGCGAAAAGTGGTTTTCCACACTAATACAAGTGCAAAAGTGGTTTCCTGCACCAACACAAGTGCGAAAAGTGTTTTTTCAACACTAACACAAGTGCGAAAAGTGGTTTTTCAACACTATCACAAGTGCAAAAAGTGTTTTTTCCACACTAATACAAGTGCAAAAGTGGTTTCCTGCACCAACACAAGTGCGAAAAGTGGTTTTTCAACACTAACACAAGTGCGAAAAGTGGTTTTTCAACACTAACACAAGTGCGAAAAGTGGTTTTACCACACTAATACAAGTGCAAAAGTGGTTTCCTGCACCAACACAAGTGCGAAAGTGGTTTTTCAACACTAACACAAGTGTGAAAAGTGGTTTTTCAACACTAACACAAGTGCGAAAAGTGGTTTTTCAACACTATCACAAGTGCAAAAAGTGTTTTTTCCACACTAATACAAGTGCAAAAGTGGTTTCCTGCACCAACACAAGTGCGAAAAGTGGTTTTTCAACACTAACACAAGTGTGAAAAGTGGTTTTTCAACACTAACACAAGTGCGAAAAGTGGTTTTTCAACACTAGCACAAGTGCAAAAAGTGGTTTTTCAACACTAACACAAGTGCGAAAAGTGGTTTTTCAACACTAACACAAGTGCGAAAAGTGTTTTTTCCACACTAATACAAGTGCAAAAGTGGTTTCCTGCACCAACACAAGTGCGAATAGTGGTTTATCAACACCACCACAAGTGCGAAAAGTAGTTTTTCAACACAAACACAAGTGCGAAAAGTGGTTTTTCAACACTATCACAAGTGCAAAAAGTGTTTTTTCCACACTAATACAAGTGCAAAAGTCGTTTCCTGCACCAACACAAGTGCGAAAAGTGGTTTTCAACACTAACACAAGTGCGAAAAGTGGTTTTTCAACACTAACACAAGTGCGAAAAGTGTTTTTTCCACACTAATACAAGTGCAAAAGTGGTTTCCTGCACCAACACAAGTGCGAAAAGTGGTTTTTCAACACTAACACAAGTGCGAAAAGTGGTTTTTCAACACTAACACAAGTGCGAAAAGTGGTTTTTCAACACTAACACAAGTGCGAAAAGTGGTTTTTCCACACTAATACAAGTGCAAAAGTGGTTTCCTGCACCAACACAAGTGCGAAAAGTGCTTTTTCAACACTAACATAAGTGCGAAAAGTGGTTTTTCAACACTATCACAAGTGCAAAAAGTGTTTTTTCCACACTAATACAAGTGCAAAAGTGGTTTCCTGCACCAACACAAGTGCGAAAAGTGGTTTTTCAACACTAACACAAGTGCGAAAAGTGGTTTGTCAACACTAACACAAGTGCGAAAAGTGGTTTTTCCACACTAATACAAGTGCAAAAGTGGTTTCCTGCACCAACACAAGTGCGAAAAGTGGTTTTTCAACACTAACACAAGTGCAAAAAGTGTATTTTCAACACTAACACAAGTGCGAAAAGTGGTTTTTCCACACTAATACAAGTGCAAAAGTGGTTTCCTGCACCAACACAAGTTCGAAAAGTGGTTTTTCAACACTAACACAAGTGCGAAAAGTGTTTTTTCAACACTAACACAAGTGCGAAAAGTGGTTTTTCAACACTATCACAAGTGCAAAAAGTGTTTTTTCCACACTAATACAAGTGCAAAAGAGGTTTCCTGCACCAACACAAGTGCGAAAAGTGGTTTTTCAACACTAACACAAGTGCGAAAAGTGGTTTTTCAACACTAACACAAGTGCAAAAAGTGGTTTTTCAACACTAACACAAGTGCGAAAAGTGGTTTTTCCACACTAATACAAGTGCAAAAGTGGTTTCCTGCACCAACACAAGTGCGAAAAGTGGTTTTTCAACACTAACACAAGTGCAAAAAGTGGTTTTTCCACACTAATACAAGTGCAAAAGTGGTTTCCTGCACCAACACAAGTTCGAAAAGTGGTTTTTCAACACTAACACAAGTGCGAAAAGTGGTTTTTCAACATTAACACAAGTGCGAAAAGTGGTTTTTCAACACTAACACAAGTGCGAAAAGTGGTTTTTCCACACTAATACAAGTGCAAAAGTGGTTTCCTGCACCAACACAAGTGCAAAAAGTGGTTTTTCAACTCTAACACAAGTGCGAAAAGTGGTTTTCCACACTAATACAAGTGCAAAAGTGGTTTCCTGCACCAGCACAAGTGCGAAAAGTGGTTTTTCAACACTAACACAAGTGCGAAAAGTGGTTTTTCAACACTATCACAAATGCAAAAAGTGTTTTTTCCACACTAATACAAGTGCAAAAGTAGTTTCCTGCACCAACACAAGTGCGAAAAGTGGTTTTTCAACACTAACACAAGTGCAAAAAGTGGTTTTTCAACACTAACACAAGTGCGAAAAGTGTTTTTTCCACACTAATACAAGTGCAAAAGTGGTTTCCTGCACCAACACAAGTGCGAAAAGTGGTTTTTCAACACTAACACAAGTGCGAAAAGTGGTTTTTCAAGACTAACACAAGTGCGAAAAGTGGTTTTTCAACACTAACACAAGTGCGAAAAGTGGTTTTTCCACACTAACACAAGTGAAAAAGTGGTTTCCTGCACCAACACAAGTGCGAAAAGTGGTTTTTCAACACTAACACAAGTGCGAAAAGTGGTTTTTCAACACTATCACAAGTGCAAAAAGTGTTTTTTCCACACTAATACAAGTGCAAAAGTGGTTTCCTGCACCAATACAAGTGCGAAAAGTGGTTTTTCAACACTAACACAAGTGCGAAAAGTGGTTTTTCAACACTAACACAAGTGCGAAAAGTGGTGTTTCAACACTATCACAAGTGCAAAAAGTGTTTTTTCCACACTAATACAAGTGCAAAAGTGGTTTCCTGCACCAACACAAGTGCGAAAAGTGGTTTTTCAACACTAATACAAGTGCGAAAAGTGGTTTTTCAACACTATCACAAGTGCAAAAAGTGTTTTTTCCACACTAATACAAGTGCAAAAGTGGTTTCCTGCACCAATACAAGTGCGAAAAGTGGTTTTTCAACACTAACACAAGTGCGAAAAGTGGTTTTTCAACACTAACACAAGTGCGAAAAGTGGTTTTTCAACACTATCACAAGTGCAAAAAGTGGTTTTTCAACACTAACACAAGTGCGAAAAGTGGTTTTCCACACTAATACAAGTGCAAAAGTGGTTTCCTGCACCAACACAAGTGCGAAAAGTGTTTTTTCAACACTAACACAAGTGCGAAAAGTGGTTTTTCAACACTATCACAAGTGCAAAAAGTGTTTTTTCCACACTAATACAAGTGCAAAAGTGGTTTCCTGCACCAACACAAGTGCGAAAAGTGGTTTTTCAACACTAACACAAGTGCGAAAAGTGGTTTTTCAACACTAACACAAGTGCGAAAAGTGGTTTTACCACACTAATACAAGTGCAAAAGTGGTTTCCTGCACCAACACAAGTGCGAAAGTGGTTTTTCAACACTAACACAAGTGTGAAAAGTGGTTTTTCAACACTAACACAAGTGCGAAAAGTGGTTTTTCAACACTATCACAAGTGCAAAAAGTGTTTTTTCCACACTAATACAAGTGCAAAAGTGGTTTCCTGCACCAACACAAGTGCGAAAAGTGGTTTTTCAACACTAACACAAGTGTGAAAAGTGGTTTTTCAACACTAACACAAGTGCGAAAAGTGGTTTTTCAACACTAGCACAAGTGCAAAAAGTGGTTTTTCAACACTAACACAAGTGCGAAAAGTGGTTTTTCAACACTAACACAAGTGCGAAAAGTGTTTTTTCCACACTAATACAAGTGCAAAAGTGGTTTCCTGCACCAACACAAGTGCGAATAGTGGTTTATCAACACCACCACAAGTGCGAAAAGTAGTTTTTCAACACAAACACAAGTGCGAAAAGTGGTTTTTCAACACTATCACAAGTGCAAAAAGTGTTTTTTCCACACTAATACAAGTGCAAAAGTCGTTTCCTGCACCAACACAAGTGCGAAAAGTGGTTTTCAACACTAACACAAGTGCGAAAAGTGGTTTTTCAACACTAACACAAGTGCGAAAAGTGGTTTTTCCACACTAATACAAGTGCAAAAGTGGTTTCCTGCACCAACACAAGTGCGAAAAGTGGTTTTTCAACACTAACACAAGTGCGAAAAGTGGTTTTTCAACACTAACACAAGTGCGAAAAGTGGTTTTTCAACACTAACACAAGTGCGAAAAGTGGTTTTTCCACACTAATACAAGTGCAAAAGTGGTTTCCTGCACCAACACAAGTGCGAAAAGTGTTTTTTCAACACTAACATAAGTGCGAAAAGTGGTTTTTCAACACTATCACAAGTGCAAAAAGTGTTTTTTCCACACTAATACAAGTGCAAAAGTGGTTTCCTGCACCAACACAAGTGCGAAAAGTGGTTTTTCAACACTAACACAAGTGCGAAAAGTGGTTTGTCAACACTAACACAAGTGCGAAAAGTGGTTTTTCCACACTAATACAAGTGCAAAAGTGGTTTCCTGCACCAACACAAGTGCGAAAAGTGGTTTTTCAACACTAACACAAGTGCAAAAAGTGTATTTTCAACACTAACACAAGTGCGAAAAGTGGTTTTTCCACACTAATACAAGTGCAAAAGTGGTTTCCTGCACCAACACAAGTTCGAAAAGTGGTTTTTCAACACTAACACAAGTGCGAAAAGTGTTTTTTCAACACTAACACAAGTGCGAAAAGTGGTTTTTCAACACTATCACAAGTGCAAAAAGTGTTTTTTCCACACTAATACAAGTGCAAAAGAGGTTTCCTGCACCAACACAAGTGCGAAAAGTGGTTTTTCAACACTAACACAAGTGCGAAAAGTGGTTTTTCAACACTAACACAAGTGCAAAAAGTGGTTTTTCAACACTAACACAAGTGTGAAAAGTGGTTTTTCCACACTAATACAAGTGCAAAAGTGGTTTCCTGCACCAACACAAGTGCGAAAAGTGGTTTTTCAACACTAACACAAGTGCAAAAAGTGGTTTTTCCACACTAATACAAGTGCAAAAGTGGTTTCCTGCACCAACACAAGTTCGAAAAGTGGTTTTTCAACACTAACACAAGTGCGAAAAGTGGTTTTTCAACATTAACACAAGTGCGAAAAGTGGTTTTTCAACACTAACACAAGTGCGAAAAGTGGTTTTTCCACACTAATACAAGTGCAAAAGTGGTTTCCTGCACCAACACAAGTGCAAAAAGTGGTTTTTCAACTCTAACACAAGTGCGAAAAGTGGTTTTCCACACTAATACAAGTGCAAAAGTGGTTTCCTGCACCAGCACAAGTGCGAAAAGTGGTTTTTCAACACTAACACAAGTGCGAAAAGTGGTTTTTCAACACTATCACAAATGCAAAAAGTGTTTTTTCCACACTAATACAAGTGCAAAAGTAGTTTCCTGCACCAACACAAGTGCGAAAAGTGGTTTTTCAACACTAACACAAGTGCAAAAAGTGGTTTTTCAACACTAACACAAGTGCGAAAAGTGTTTTTTCCACACTAATACAAGTGCAAAAGTGGTTTCCTGCACCAACACAAGTGCGAAAAGTGGTTTTTCAACACTAACACAAGTGCGAAAAGTGGTTTTTCAAGACTAACACAAGTGCGAAAAGTGGTTTTTCAACACTAACACAAGTGCGAAAAGTGGTTTTTCCACACTAATACAAGTGAAAAAGTGGTTTCCTGCACCAACACAAGTGCGAAAAGTGGTTTTTCAACACTAACACAAGTGCGAAAAGTGGTTTTTCAACACTATCACAAGTGCAAAAAGTGTTTTTTCCACACTAATACAAGTGCAAAAGTGGTTTCCTGCACCAATACAAGTGCGAAAAGTGGTTTTTCAACACTAACACAAGTGCGAAAAGTGGTTTTTCAACACTAACACAAGTGCGAAAAGTGGTGTTTCAACACTATCACAAGTGCAAAAAGTGTTTTTTCCACACTAATACAAGTGCAAAAGTGGTTTCCTGCACCAACACAAGTGCGAAAAGTGGTTTTTCAACACTAATACAAGTGCGAAAAGTGGTTTTTCAACACTATCACAAGTGCAAAAAGTGTTTTTTCCACACTAATACAAGTGCAAAAGTGGTTTCCTGCACCAACACAAGTGCGAAAAGTGGTTTTTCAACACTAACACAAGTGCGAAAAGTGGATTTTCAACACTAACACAAGTGCGAAAAGTGGTTTTTCCACACTAATACAAGTGCAAAAGTGGTTTCCTGCACCAACACAAGTGCGAAAAGTGGTTTTTCAACACTAACACAAGTGCGAAAAGTGGTTTTTCAAGACTAACACAAGTGCGAAAAGTGGTTTTTCAACACTATCACAAATGCAAAAAGTGTTTTTTCCACACTAATACAAGTGCAAAAGTGGTTTCCTGCACCAACACAAGTGCGAAAAGTGGTTTTTCAACACTAACACAAGTGCGAAAAGTGGTTTTTCAACACTATCACAAGTGCAAAAAGTGTTTTTTCCACACTAATACAAGTGCAAAAGTGGTTTCCTGCACCAACACAAGTGCGAAAAGTGGTTTTTCAACACTAACACAAGTGCGAAAAGTGGTTTTTCAACACTATCACAAGTGCAAAAAGTGTTTTTTCCACACTAATACAAGTGCAAAAGTGGTTTCCTGCACCAACACAAGTGCGAAAAGTGGTTTTTCAACACTAACACAAGTGCGAAAAGTGGATTTTCAACACTAACACAAGTGCGAAAAGTGGTTTTCCACACTAATACAAGTGCAAAAGTGGTTTCCCGCACCAACACAAGTGCGAAAAGTGGTTTTTCAACACTAACACAAGTGCAAAAAGTGGTTTTTCAACACTAACACAAGTGCGAAAAGTGGTTTTTCCACACTAATACAAGTGCAAAAGTGGTTTCCTGCACCAACACAAGTGCGAAAAGTGGTTTTTCAACACTAACACAAGTGCAAAAAGTGGTTTTTCAACACTAACACAAGTGCGAAAAGTGGTTTTTCAACACTAACACAAGTGCGAAAAGTGGTTTTACCACACTAATACAAGTGCAAAAGTGGTTTCCTGCACCAACACAAGTGCGAAAGTGGTTTTTCAACACTAACACAAGTGTGAAAAGTGGTTTTTCAACACTAACACAAGTGCGAAAAGTGGTTTTTCAACACTATCACAAGTGCAAAAAGTGTTTTTTCCACACTAATACAAGTGCAAAAGTGGTTTCCTGCACCAACACAAGTGCGAAAAGTGGTTTTTCAACACTAACACAAGTGCGAAAAGTCGTTTTTCAACACTAACACAAGTGCGAAAAATGGTTTTTCAACACTAACACAAGTGCAAAAAGTGGTTTTTCAACACTAACACAAGTGCGAAAAGTGGTTTTTCAACACTAACACAAGTGCGAAAAGTGTTTTTTCCACACTAATACAAGTGCAAAAGTGGTTTCCTGCACCAACACAAGTGCGAAAAGTGGTTTTTCAACACTAACACAAGTGCGAAAAGTGGTTTTTCAACACTACCACAAGTGCAAAAAGTGTTTTTTCCACACTAATACAAGTACAAAAGTGGTTTCCTGCACCAACACAAGTGCGAAAAGTGGTTTTTCAACACAACACAAGTGCGAAAAGTGGTTTTTCAACACTATCACAAGTGCAAAAAGTGTTTTTTCCACACTAATACCAGTGCAAAAGTCGTTTCCTGCAACAACACAAGTGCGAAAAGTGGTTTTCAACACTAACACAAGTGCGAAAAGTGGTTTTTCAACACTAACACAAGTGCGAAAAGTGTTTTTTCCACACTAATACAAGTGCAAAAGTGGTTTCCTGCACCAACACAAGTGCAAAAAGTGGTTTTTCAACACTAACACAAGTGCGAAAAGTGGTTTTTCAACACTAACACAAGTGCGAAAAGTGGTTTTTCAACACTAACACAAGTGCGAAAAGTGGTTTTTCCACACTAATACAAGTGCAAAAGTGGTTTCCTGCACCAACACAAGTGCGAAAAGTGTTTTTTCAACACTAACACAAGTGCGAAAAGTGGTGTTTCAACACTATCACAAGTGCAAAAAGTGTTTTTTCCACACTAATACAAGTGCAAAAGTGGTTTCCTGCACCAACACAAGTGCGAAAAGTGGTTTTTCAACACTAACACAAGTGCGAAAAGTGGTTTTTCAACACTATCACAAGTGCAAAAAGTGTTTTTTCCACACTAATACAAGTGCAAAAGTGGTTTCCTGCACCAACACAAGTGCGAAAAGTGGTTTTTCAACACTAACACAAGTGCGAAAAGTGGATTTTCAACACTAACACAAGTGCGAAAAGTGGTTTTTCCACACTAATACAAGTGCAAAAGTGGTTTCCTGCACCAACACAAGTGCGAAAAGTGGTTTTTCAACACTAACACAAGTGCGAAAAGTGGTTTTTCAAGACTAACACAAGTGCGAAAAGTGGTTTTTCAACACTATCACAAATGCAAAAAGTGTTTTTTCCACACTAATACAAGTGCAAAAGTAGTTTCCTGCACCAACACAAGTGCGAAAAGTGGTTTTTCAACACTAACACAAGTGCAAAAAGTGGTTTTTCAACACTAACACAAGTGCGAAAAATGTTTTTTCCACACTAATACAAGTGCAAAAGTGGTTTCCTGCACCAACACAAGTGCGAAAAGTGGTTTTTCAACACTAACACAAGTGCGAAAAGTGGTTTTTCAAGACTAACACAAGTGCGAAAAGTGGTTTTTCAACACTAACACAAGTGCGAAAAGTGGTTTTTCCACACTAATACAAGTGAAAAATTGGTTTCCTGCACCAACACAAGTGCGAAAAGTGGTTTTTCAACACTAACACAAGTGCGAAAAGTGGTTTTTCAACACTATCACAAGTGCAAAAAGTGTTTTTCCACACTAATACAAGTGCAAAAGTGGTTTCCTGCACCAACACAAGTGCGAAAAGTGGTTTTTCAACACTAACACAAGTGCGAAAAGTGGTTTTTCAACACTATCACAAGTGCAAAAAGTGTTTTTTCCACACTAATACAAGTGCAAAAGTGGTTTCCTGCACCAACACAAGTGCGAAAAGTGGTTTTTCAACACTAACACAAGTGCGAAAAGTGGTTTTTCAACACTATCACAAGTGCAAAAAGTGTTTTTTCCACACTAATACAAGTGCAAAAGTGGTTTCCTGCACCAACACAAGTGCGAAAAGTGGTTTTTCAACACTAACACAAGTGCGAAAAGTGGATTTTCAACACTAACACAAGTGCGAAAAGTGGTTTTCCACACTAATACAAGTGCAAAAGTGGTTTCCCGCACCAACACAAGTGCGAAAAGTGGTTTTTCAACACTAACACAAGTGCAAAAAGTGGTTTTTCAACACTAACACAAGTGCGAAAAGTGGTTTTTCCACACTAATACAAGTGCAAAAGTGGTTTCCTGCACCAACACAAGTGCGAAAAGTGGTTTTTCAACACTAACACAAGTGCAAAAAGTGGTTTTTCAACACTAACACAAGTGTGAAAAGTGGTTTTTCAACACTAACACAAGTGCGAAAAGTGGTTTTACCACACTAATACAAGTGCAAAAGTGGTTTCCTGCACCAACACAAGTGCGAAAGTGGTTTTTCAACACTAACACAAGTGTGAAAAGTGGTTTTTCAACACTAACACAAGTGCGAAAAGTGGTTTTTCAACACTATCACAAGTGCAAAAAGTGTTTTTTCCACACTAATACAAGTGCAAAAGTGGTTTCCTGCACCAACACAAGTGCGAAAAGTGGTTTTTCAACACTAACACAAGTGCGAAAAGTGGTTTTTCAACACTAACACAAGTGCGAAAAATGGTTTTTCAACACTAACACAAGTGCAAAAAGTGGTTTTTCAACACTAACACAAGTGCGAAAAGTGGTTTTTCAACACTAACACAAGTGCGAAAAGTGTTTTTTCCACACTAATACAAGTGCAAAAGTGGTTTCCTGCACCAACACAAGTGCGAAAAGTGGTTTTTCAACACTAACACAAGTGTGAAAAGTGGTTTTTCAACACTACCACAAGTGCAAAAAGTGTTTTTTCCACACTAATACAAGTACAAAAGTGGTTTCCTGCACCAACACAAGTGCGAAAAGTGGTTTTTCAACACAACACAAGTGCGAAAAGTGGTTTTTCAACACTATCACAAGTGCAAAAAGTGTTTTTTCCACACTAATACCAGTGCAAAAGTCGTTTCCTGCAACAACACAAGTGCGAAAAGTGGTTTTCAACACTAACACAAGTGCGAAAAGTGGTTTTTCAACACTAACACAAGTGCGAAAAGTGTTTTTTCCACACTAATACAAGTGCAAAAGTGGTTTCCTGCACCAACACAAGTGCGAAAAGTGGTTTTTCAACACTAACACAAGTGCGAAAAGTGGTTTTTCAACACTAACACAAGTGCGAAAAGTGGTTTTTCAACACTAACACAAGTGCGAAAAGTGGTTTTTCCACACTAATACAAGTGCAAAAGTGGTTTCCTGCACCAACACAAGTGCGAAAAGTGTTTTTTCAACACTAACACAAGTGCGAAAAGTGGTGTTTCAACACTATCACAAGTGCAAAAAGTGTTTTTTCCACACTAATACAAGTGCAAAAGTGGTTTCCTGCACCAACACAAGTGCGAAAAGTGGTTTTTCAACACTAACACAAGTGCGAAAAGTGGTTTTTCAACACTATCACAAGTGCAAAAAGTGTTTTTTCCACACTAATACAAGTGCAAAAGTGGTTTCCTGCACCAACACAAGTGCGAAAAGTGGTTTTTCAACACTAACACAAGTGCGAAAAGTGGATTTTCAACACTAACACAAGTGCGAAAAGTGGTTTTTCCACACTAATACAAGTGCAAAAGTGGTTTCCTGCACCAACACAAGTGCGAAAAGTGGTTTTTCAACACTAACACAAGTGCGAAAAGTGGTTTTTCAAGACTAACACAAATGCGAAAAGTGTTTTTTCAACACTATCACAAATGCAAAAAGTGTTTTTTCCACACTAATACAAGTGCAAAAGTAGTTTCCTGCACCAACACAAGTGCGAAAAGTGGTTTTTCAACACTAACACAAGTGCAAAAAGTGGTTTTTCAACACTAACACAAGTGCGAAAAATGTTTTTTCCACACTAATACAAGTGCAAAAGTGGTTTCCTGCACCAACACAAGTGCGAAAAGTGGTTTTTCAACACTAACACAAGTGCGAAAAGTGGTTTTTCAAGACTAACACAAGTGCGAAAAGTGGTTTTTCAACACTAACACAAGTGCGAAAAGTGGTTTTTCCACACTAATACAAGTGAAAAATTGGTTTCCTGCACCAACACAAGTGCGAAAAGTGGTTTTTCAACACTAACACAAGTGCGAAAAGTGGTTTTTCAACACTATCACAAGTGCAAAAAGTATTTTTTCCACACTAATACAAGTGCAAAAGTGGTTTTCTGCACCAACACAAGTGCGAAAAGTGGTTTTTCAACACTAACACAAGTGCGAAAAGTGGTTTTTCAACACTAACACAAGTGCGAAAAGTGGTGTTTCAACACTATCACAAGTGCAAAAAGTGTTTTTTCCACACTAATACAAGTGCAAAAGTGGTTTCCTGCACCAACACAAGTGCGAAAAGTGGTTTTTCAACACTAACACAAGTGCGAAAAGTGGTTTTTCAACACTATCACAAGTGCAAAAAGTGTTTTTTCCACACTAATACAAGTGCAAAAGTGGTTTCCTGCACCAACACAAGTGCGAAAAGTGGTTTTTCAACACTAACACAAGTGCGAAAAGTGGATTTTCAACACTAACACAAGTGCGAAAAGTGGTTTTCCACACTAATACAAGTGCAAAAGTGGTTTCCCGCACCAACACAAGTGCGAAAAGTGGTTTTTCAACACTAACACAAGTGCAAAAAGTGGTTTTTCAACACTAACACAAGTGCGAAAAGTGGTTTTACCACACTAATACAAGTGCAAAAGTGGTTTCCTGCACCAACACAAGTGCGAAAAGTGGTTTTTCAACACTAACACAAGTGCAAAAAGTGGTTTTTAAACACTAACACAAGTGCGAAAAGTGGTTTTTCAACATTAACACAAGTGCGAAAAGTGGTTTTACCACACTAATACAAGTGCAAAAGTGGTTTCCTGCACCAACACAAGTGCGAAAGTGGTTTTTCAACACTAACACAAGTGTGAAAAGTGGTTTTTCAACACTAACACAAGTGCGAAAAGTGGTTTTTCAACACTATCACAAGTGCAAAAAGTGTTTTTTCCACACTAATACAAGTGCAAAAGTGGTTTCCTGCACCAACACAAGTGCGAAAAGTGGTTTTTCAACACTAACACAATTGCGAAAAGTGGTTTTTCAACACTAACACAAGTGCGAAAAATGGTTTTTCAACACTAACACAAGTGCAAAAAGTGGTTTTTCAACACTAACACAAGTGCGAAAAGTGGTTTTTCAACACTAACACAAGTGCGAAAAGTGTTTTTTCCACACTAATACAAGTGCAAAAGTGGTTTCCTGCACCAACACAAGTGCGAAAAGTGGTTTTTCAACACTAACACAAGTGCGAAAAGTGGTTTTTCAACACTACCACAAGTGCAAAAAGTGTTTTTTCCACACTAATACAAGTACAAAAGTGGTTTCCTGCACCAACACAAGTGCGAAAAGTGGTTTTTCAACACAACACAAGTGCGAAAAGTGGTTTTTCAACACTATCACAAGTGCAAAAAGTGTTTTTTCCACACTAATACCAGTGCAAAAGTCGTTTCCTGCAACAACACAAGTGCGAAAAGTGGTTTTCAACACTAACACAAGTGCGAAAAGTGGTTTTTCAACACTAACACAAGTGCGAAAAGTGTTTTTTCCACACTAATACAAGTGCAAAAGTGGTTTCCTGCACCAACACAAGTGCGAAAAGTGGTTTTTCAACACTAACACAAGTGCGAAAAGTGGTTTTTCAACACTAACACAAGTGCGAAAAGTGGTTTTTCAACACTAACACAAGTGCGAAAAGTGGTTTTTCCACACTAATACAAGTGCAAAAGTGGTTTCCTGCACCAACACAAGTGCGAAAAGTGTTTTTTCAACACTAACACAAGTGCGAAAAGTGGTTTTTCAACACTATCACAAGTGCAAAAAGTGTTTTTTCCACACTAATACAAGTGCAAAAGTGGTTTCCTGCACCAACACAAGTGCGAAAAGTGGTTTTTCAACACTAACACAAGTGCGAAAAGTGGTTTTTCAACACTAACACAAGTGCGAAAAGTGGTTTTTCCACACTAATACAAGTGCAAAAGTGGTTTCCTGCACCAACACAAGTGCGAAAAGTGGTTTTTCAACACTAACACAAGTGCAAAAAGTGGTTTTTCAACACTAACACAAGTGCGAAAAGTGGTTTTTCCACACTAATACAAGTGCAAAAGTGGTTTCCTGCACCAACACAAGTTCGAAAAGTGGTTTTTCAACACTAACACAAGTGCGAAAAGTGTTTTTTCAACACTAACACAAGTGCGAAAAGTGGTTTTTCAACACTATCACAAGTGCAAAAAGTGTTTTTTCCACACTAATACAAGTGCAAAAGTGGTTTCCTGCACCAACACAAGTGCGAAAAGTGGTTTTTCAACACTAACACAAGTGCGAAAAGTGGTTTTTCAACACTAACACAAGTGCAAAAAGTGGTTTTTCAACACTAACACAAGTGCGAAAAGTGGTTTTTCCACACTAATACAAGTGCAAAAGTGGTTTCCTGCACCAACACAAGTGCGAAAAGTGGTTTTTCAACACTAACACAAGTGCAAAAAGTGGTTTTTCAACACTAACACAAGTGCAAAAAGTGGTTTTTCCACACTAATACAAGTGCAAAAGTGGTTTCCTGCACCAACACAAGTTCGAAAAGTGGTTTTTCAACACTAACACAAGTGCGAAAAGTGGTTTTTCAACACTAACACAAGTGCGAAAAGTGGTTTTTCAACACTAACACAAGTGCGAAAAGTGTTTTTTCCACACTAATACAAGTGCAAAAGTGGTTTCCTGCACCAACACAAGTGCGAAAAGTGGTTTTTCAACACTAACACAAGTGCGAAAAGTGGTTTTTCAACACTAACACAAGTGCGAAAAGTGGTTTTTCAACACTAACACAAGTGCGAAAAGTGGTTTTCCCACACTAATACAAGTGCAAAAGTGGTTTCCTGCACCAACACAAGTGCGAAAAGTGGTTTTTCAACACTAACACAAGTGCGAAAAGTGGTTTTTCAACACTAACACAAGTGCGAAAAGTGGTTTTTCAACACTAACACAAGTGCGAAAAGTGGTTTTTCCACACTAATACAAGTGCAAAGGTGGTTTCCTGCACCAACACAAGTGCGAAAAGTGGTTTTTCAACACTAACACAAGTGCGAAAAGTGTTTTTTCCACACTAATACAAGTGCAAAAGTGGTTTCCTGCACCAACACAAGTGTGAAAGGTGGTTTTCCAACACTAACACAAGTGCGAAAAGTGGTTTTTCAACACTAACACAAGTGCAAAAAGTGGTTGTTCAACACTAACACAAGTGCGAAAAGTGGTTTTTCCACACTAATACAAGTGCAAAGGTGGTTTCCTGCACCAACACAAGTGCGAAAAGTGGTTTTTCAACACTAACACAAGTGCGAAAAGTGGTTTTTCAACACTATCACAAGTGCAAAAAGTGTTTTTTCCACACTAATACAAGTGCAAAAGTGGTTTCCTGCACCAACACAAGTGCGAAAAGTGGTTTTTCAACACTAACACAAGTGCAAAAAGTGGTTTTTCAACACTAACACAAGTGCGAAAAGTGTTTTTTCCACACTAATACAAGTGCAAAAGTGGTTTCCCGCACCAACACAAGTGCGAAAAGTGGTTTTTCAACACTAACACAAGTGCAAAAAGTGGTTTTTCAAGACTAACACAAGTGCGAAAAGTGGTTTTTCAACACTAACACAAGTGCGAAAAGTGGTTTTCCACACTAATACAAGTGCAAAAGTGGTTTCCTGCACCAACACAAGTGCGAAAAGTGTTTTTTCAACACTAACACAAGTGCGAAAAGTGGTTTTTCAACACTATCACAAGTGCAAAAAGTGTTTTTTCCACACTAATACAAGTGCAAAAGTGGTTTCCTGTACCAACACAGGTGCGAAAAGTGGTTTTTCAACACTAACACAAGTGCGAAAGGTGGTTTTTCAACACTAACACAAGTGCGAAAAGTGGTTTTTCAACACTACCACAAGTGCAAAAAGTGTTTTTTCCACACTAATACAAGTGCAAAAGTGGTTTCCTGCACCAACACAAGTGCGAAAAGTGGTTTTTCAACACAACACAAGTGCGAAAAGTGGTTTTTCAACACTATCACAAGTGCAAAAAGTGTTTTTTCCACACTAATACCAGTGCAAAAGTCGTTTCCTGCAACAACACAAGTGCGAAAAGTGGTTTTCAACACTAACACAAGTGCGAAAAGTGGTTTTTCAACACTAACACAAGTGCGAAAAGTGTTTTTTCCACACTAATACAAGTGCAAAAGTGGTTTCCTGCACCAACACAAGTGCGAAAAGTGGTTTTTCAACACTAACACAAGTGCGAAAAGTGGTTTTTCAACACTAACACAAGTGCGAAAAGTGGTTTTTCAACACTAACACAAGTGCGAAAAGTGGTTTTTCCACACTAATACAAGTGCAAAAGTGGTTTCCTGCACCAACACAAGTGCGAAAAGTGTTTTTTCAACACTAACACAAGTGCGAAAAGTGGTTTTTCAACACTATCACAAGTGCAAAAAGTGTTTTTTCCACACTAATACAAGTGCAAAAGTGGTTTCCTGCACCAACACAAGTGCGAAAAGTGGTTTTTCAACACTAACACAAGTGCGAAAAGTGGTTTTTCAACACTAACACAAGTGCGAAAAGTGGTTTTTCCACACTAATACAAGTGCAAAAGTGGTTTCCTGCACCAACACAAGTGCGAAAAGTGGTTTTTCAACACTAACACAAGTGCAAAAAGTGGTTTTTCAACACTAACACAAGTGCGAAAAGTGGTTTTTCCACACTAATACAAGTGCAAAAGTGGTTTCCTGCACCAACACAAGTTCGAAAAGTGGTTTTTCAACACTAACACAAGTGCGAAAAGTGTTTTTTCAACACTAACACAAGTGCGAAAAGTGGTTTTTCAACACTATCACAAGTGCAAAAAGTGTTTTTTCCACACTAATACAAGTGCAAAAGTGGTTTCCTGCACCAACACAAGTGCGAAAAGTGGTTTTTCAACACTAACACAAGTGCGAAAAGTGGTTTGTCAACACTAACACAAGTGCAAAAAGTGGTTTTTCAACACTAACACAAGTGCGAAAAGTGGTTTTTCCACACTAATACAAGTGCAAAAGTGGTTTCCTGCACCAACACAAGTGCGAAAAGTGGTTTTTCAACACTAACACAAGTGCAAAAAGTGGTTTTTCAACACTAACACAAGTGCGAAAAGTGGTTTTTCCACACTAATACAAGTGCAAAAGTGGTTTCCTGCACCAACACAAGTTCGAAAAGTGGTTTTTCAACACTAACACAAGTGCGAAAAGTGGTTTTTCAACACTAACACAAGTGCGAAAAGTGGTTTTTCAACACTAACACAAGTGCGAAAAGTGGTTTTTCCACACTAATACAAGTGCAAAAGTGGTTTCCTGCACCAACACAAGTGCAAAAAGTGGTTTTTCAACTCTAACACAAGTGCGAAAAGTGGTTTTTCAACACTAACACAAGTGCGAAAAGTGGTTTTTCAACACTAACACAAGTGCGAAAAGTGGTTTTTCCACACTAATACAAGTGCAAAAGTGGTTTCCTGCACCAACACAAGTGCGAAAAGTGTTTTTTCAACACTAACACAAGTGCGAAAAGTGGTTTTTCAACACTATCACAAGTGCAAAAAGTGTTTTTTCCACACTAATACAAGTGCAAAAGTGGTTTCCTGCACCAACACAAGTGGGAAAAGTGGTTTTTCAACACTAACACAAGTGCGAAAAGTGGTTTTTCAACACTAACACAAGTGCGAAAAGTGGTTTTTCCACACTAATACAAGTGCAAAAGTGGTTTCCTGCACCAACACAAGTGCGAAAAGTTGTTTATCAACACTAACACAAGTGCAAAAAGTGGTTTTTCAACACTAACACAAGTGCGAAAAGTGGTTTTTCCACACTAATACAAGTGCAAAAGTG
Source organism: Myxine glutinosa (assembly GCF_964187855.1). Classification (NCBI taxonomy): domain Eukaryota; kingdom Metazoa; phylum Chordata; class Myxini; order Myxiniformes; family Myxinidae; genus Myxine; species Myxine glutinosa. Next base: position 6,500 of record NW_027618167.1, on the reverse strand, counting down.
GTTTCCTGTACCAACACAAGTTCGAAAAGTGGTTTTTCAACACTAACACAAGTGCGAAAAGTGTTTTTTCAACACTAACACAAGTGCGAAAAGTGGTTTTTCAACACTATCACAAGTGCAAAAAGTGGTTTTTTCCACACTAATACAAGTGCAAAAGTGGTTTCCTGCACCAACACAAGTGCGAAAAGTGGTTTTTCAACACTAACACAAGTGCGAAAAGTGGTTTTTCAACACTAACACTAGTGCAAAAAGTGGTTTTTCAACACTAACACAAGTGCGAAAAGTGGTTTTTCCACACTAATACAAGTGCAAAAGTGGTTTCCTGCACCAACACAAGTGCGAAAAGTGGTTTTTCAACACTAACACAAGTGCAAAAAGTGGTTTTTCAACACTAACACAAGTGCGAAAAGTGGTTTTTCCACACTAATACAAGTGCAAAAGTGGTTTCCTGCACCAACACAAGTTCGAAAAGTGGTTTTTCAACACTAACACAAGTGCGAAAAGTGGTTTTTCAACACTAACACAAGTGCGAAAAGTGGTTTTTCAACACTAACACAAGTGCGAAAAGTGGTTTTTCCACACTAATACAAGTGCAAAAGTGGTTTCCTGCACCAACACAAGTGCAAAAAGTGGTTTTTCAACTCTAACACAAGTGCGAAAAGTGGTTTTTCCACACTAATACAAGTGCAAAAGTGGTTTCCTGCACCAGCACAAGTGCGAAAAGTGGTTTTTCAACACTAACACAAGTGCGAAAAGTGGTTTTTCAACACTATCACAAATGCAAAAAGTGTTTTTTCCACACTAATACAAGTGCAAAAGTAGTTTCCTGCACCAACACAAGTGCGAAAAGTGGTTTGTCAACACTAACACAAGTGCGAAAAGTGGTTTTTCAACACTAACACAAGTGCGAAAAGTGGTTTTTCAACACTATCACAAGTGCAAAAAGTGTTTTTTCCACACTAATACAAGTGCAAAAGTGGTTTCCTGCACCAACACAAGTGCGAAAAGTGGTTTTTCAACACTAACACAAGTGCAAAAAGTGGTTTTTCAACACTAACACAAGTGCGAAAAGTGTTTTTTCCACACTAATACAAGTGCAAAAGTGGTTTCCTGCACCAACACAAGTGCGAAAAGTGGTTTTTCAACACTAACACAAGTGCAAAAAGTGGTTTTTCAACAATATCACAAATGCAAAAAGTGTTTTTTCCACACTAATACAAGTGTAAAAGTAGTTTCCTGCACCAACACAAGTGCGAAAAGTGGTTTTTCAACACTAACACAAGTGCGAAAAGTGGTTTTTCAACACTAACACAAGTGCGAAAAGTGGTTTTTCAACACTATCACAAGTGCAAAAAGTGTTTTTTCCACACTAATACAAGTGCAAAAGTGGTTTCCTGCACCAACACAAGTGCGAAAAGTGGTTTTTCAACACTAACACAAGTGCGAAAAGTGGTTTTTCAACACTATCACAAGTGCAAAAGTGTTTTTTCCACACTAATACAAGTGCAAAAGTGGTTTCCTGCACCAACACAAGTGCGAAAAGTGGTTTTTCAACACTAACACAAGTGCGAAAAGTGGATTTTCAACACTAACACAAGTGCGAAAAGTGGTTTTCCACACTAATACAAGTGCAAAAGTGGTTTCCCGCACCAACACAAGTGCGAAAAGTGGTTTTTCAACACTAACACAAGTGCAAAAAGTGGTTTTTCAACACTAACACAAGTGCGAAAAGTGGTTTTTCCACACTAATACAAGTGCAAAAGTGGTTTCCTGCACCAACACAAGTGCGAAAAGTGGTTTTTCAACACTAACACAAGTGCAAAAAGTGGTTTTTCAACACTAACACAAGTGTGAAAAGTGGTTTTTCAACACTAACACAAGTGCGAAAAGTGGTTTTACCACACTAATACAAGTGCAAAAGTGGTTTCCTGCACCAACACAAGTGCGAAAGTGGTTTTTCAACACTAACACAAGTGTGAAAAGTGGTTTTTCAACACTAACACAAGTGCGAAAAGTGGTTTTTCAACACTATCACAAGTGCAAAAAGTGTTTTTTCCACACTAATACAAGTGCAAAAGTGGTTTCCTGCACCAACACAAGTGCGAAAAGTGGTTTTTCAACACTAACACAAGTGCGAAAAGTGGTTTTTCAACACTAACACAAGTGCGAAAAATGGTTTTTCAACACTAACACAAGTGCAAAAGTGGTTTTTCAACACTAACACAAGTGCGAAAAGTGGTTTTTCAACACTAACACAAGTGCGAAAAGTGTTTTTTCCACACTAATACAAGTGCAAAAGTGGTTTCCTGCACCAACACAAGTGCGAAAAGTGGTTTTTCAACACTAACACAAGTGCGAAAAGTGGTTTTTCAACACTACCACAAGTGCAAAAAGTGTTTTTTCCACACTAATACAAGTACAAAAGTGGTTTCCTGCACCAACACAAGTGCGAAAAGTGGTTTTTCAACACAACACAAGTGCGAAAAGTGGTTTTTTCAACACTATCACAAGTGCAAAAAGTGTTTTTTCCACACTAATACCAGTGCAAAAGTCGTTTCCTGCAACAACACAAGTGCGAAAAGTGGTTTTCAACACTAACACAAGTGCGAAAAGTGGTTTTTCAACACTAACACAAGTGCGAAAAGTGTTTTTTCCACACTAATACAAGTGCAAAAGTGGTTTCCTGCACCAACACAAGTGCGAAAAGTGGTTTTTCAACACTAACACAAGTGCGAAAAGTGGTTTTTCAACACTAACACAAGTGCGAAAAGTGGTTTTTCAACACTAACACAAGTGCGAAAAGTGGTTTTTCCACACTAATACAAGTGCAAAAGTGGTTTCCTGCACCAACACAAGTGCGAAAAGTGTTTTTTCAACACTAACACAAGTGCGAAAAGTGGTGTTTCAACACTATCACAAGTGCAAAAAGTGTTTTTTCCACACTAATACAAGTGCAAAAGTGGTTTCCTGCACCAACACAAGTGCGAAAAGTGGTTTTTCAACACTAACACAAGTGCGAAAAGTGGTTTTTCAACACTATCACAAGTGCAAAAAGTGTTTTTTCCACACTAATACAAGTGCAAAAGTGGTTTCCTGCACCAACACAAGTGCGAAAAGTGGTTTTTCAACACTAACACAAGTGCGAAAAGTGGATTTTCAACACTAACACAAGTGCGAAAAGTGGTTTTTCCACACTAATACAAGTGCAAAAGTGGTTTCCTGCACCAACACAAGTGCGAAAAGTGGTTTTTCAACACTAACACAAGTGCGAAAAGTGGTTTTTCAAGACTAACACAAATGCGAAAAGTGTTTTTTCAACACTATCACAAATGCAAAAAGTGTTTTTCCACACTAATACAAGTGCAAAAGTAGTTTCCTGCACCAACACAAGTGCGAAAAGTGGTTTTTCAACACTAACACAAGTGCAAAAAGTGGTTTTTCAACACTAACACAAGTGCGAAAAATGTTTTTTCCACACTAATACAAGTGCAAAAGTGGTTTCCTGCACCAACACAAGTGCGAAAAGTGGTTTTTCAACACTAACACAAGTGCGAAAAGTGGTTTTTCAAGACTAACACAAGTGCGAAAAGTGGTTTTTCAACACTAACACAAGTGCGAAAAGTGGTTTTTCCACACTAATACAAGTGAAAAATTGGTTTCCTGCACCAACACAAGTGCGAAAAGTGGTTTTTCAACACTAACACAAGTGCGAAAAGTGGTTTTTCAACACTATCACAAGTGCAAAAAGTATTTTTTCCACACTAATACAAGTGCAAAAGTGGTTTTCTGCACCAACACAAGTGCGAAAAGTGGTTTTTCAACACTAACACAAGTGCGAAAAGTGGTTTTTCAACACTAACACAAGTGCGAAAAGTGGTGTTTCAACACTATCACAAGTGCAAAAAGTGTTTTTTCCACACTAATACAAGTGCAAAAGTGGTTTCCTGCACCAACACAAGTGCGAAAAGTGGTTTTTCAACACTAACACAAGTGCGAAAAGTGGTTTTTCAACACTATCACAAGTGCAAAAAGTGTTTTTTCCACACTAATACAAGTGCAAAAGTGGTTTCCTGCACCAACACAAGTGCGAAAAGTGGTTTTTCAACACTAACACAAGTGCGAAAAGTGGATTTTCAACACTAACACAAGTGCGAAAAGTGGTTTTCCACACTAATACAAGTGCAAAAGTGTTTCCCGCACCAACACAAGTGCGAAAAGTGGTTTTTCAACACTAACACAAGTGCAAAAAGTGGTTTTTCAACACTAACACAAGTGCGAAAAGTGGTTTTACCACACTAATACAAGTGCAAAAGTGGTTTCCTGCACCAACACAAGTGCGAAAAGTGGTTTTTCAACACTAACACAAGTGCAAAAAGTGGTTTTTAAACACTAACACAAGTGCGAAAAGTGGTTTTTCAACATTAACACAAGTGCGAAAAGTGGTTTTACCACACTAATACAAGTGCAAAAGTGGTTTCCTGCACCAACACAAGTGCGAAAGTGGTTTTTCAACACTAACACAAGTGTGAAAAGTGGTTTTTCAACACTAACACAAGTGCGAAAAGTGGTTTTTCAACACTATCACAAGTGCAAAAAGTGTTTTTTCCACACTAATACAAGTGCAAAAGTGGTTTCCTGCACCAACACAAGTGCGAAAAGTGGTTTTTCAACACTAACACAATTGCGAAAAGTGGTTTTTCAACACTAACACAAGTGCGAAAAATGGTTTTTCAACACTAACACAAGTGCAAAAAGTGGTTTTTCAACACTAACACAAGTGCGAAAAGTGGTTTTTCAACACTAACACAAGTGCGAAAAGTGTTTTTTCCACACTAATACAAGTGCAAAAGTGGTTTCCTGCACCAACACAAGTGCGAAAAGTGGTTTTTCAACACTAACACAAGTGCGAAAAGTGGTTTTTCAACACTACCACAAGTGCAAAAAGTGTTTTTTCCACACTAATACAAGTACAAAAGTGGTTTCCTGCACCAACACAAGTGCGAAAAGTGGTTTTTCAACACAACACAAGTGCGAAAAGTGGTTTTTCAACACTATCACAAGTGCAAAAGTGTTTTTTCCACACTAATACCAGTGCAAAAGTCGTTTCCTGCAACAACACAAGTGCGAAAAAGTGGTTTTCAACACTAACACAAGTGCGAAAAGTGGTTTTTCAACACTAACACAAGTGCGAAAAGTGTTTTTTCCACACTAATACAAGTGCAAAAGTGGTTTCCTGCACCAACACAAGTGCGAAAAGTGGTTTTTCAACACTAACACAAGTGCGAAAAGTGGTTTTTCAACACTAACACAAGTGCGAAAAGTGGTTTTTCAACACTAACACAAGTGCGAAAAGTGGTTTTTCCACACTAATACAAGTGCAAAAGTGGTTTCCTGCACCAACACAAGTGCGAAAAGTGTTTTTTCAACACTAACACAAGTGCGAAAAGTGGTTTTTCAACACTATCACAAGTGCAAAAAGTGTTTTTTCCACACTAATACAAGTGCAAAAGTGGTTTCCTGCACCAACACAAGTGCGAAAAGTGGTTTTTCAACACTAACACAAGTGCGAAAAGTGGTTTTTCAACACTAACACAAGTGCGAAAAGTGGTTTTTCCACACTAATACAAGTGCAAAAGTGGTTTCCTGCACCAACACAAGTGCGAAAAGTGGTTTTTCAACACTAACACAAGTGCAAAAAGTGGTTTTTCAACACTAACACAAGTGCGAAAAGTGGTTTTTCCACACTAATACAAGTGCAAAAGTGGTTTCCTGCACCAACACAAGTTCGAAAAGTGGTTTTTCAACACTAACACAAGTGCGAAAAGTGTTTTTTCAACACTAACACAAGTGCGAAAAGTGGTTTTTCAACACTATCACAAGTGCAAAAAGTGTTTTTTCCACACTAATACAAGTGCAAAAGTGGTTTCCTGCACCAACACAAGTGCGAAAAGTGGTTTTTCAACACTAACACAAGTGCGAAAAGTGGTTTTTCAACACTAACACAAGTGCAAAAAGTGGTTTTTCAACACTAACACAATTGCGAAAAGTGGTTTTTCCACACTAATACAAGTGCAAAAGTGGTTTCCTGCACCAACACAAGTGCGAAAAGTGGTTTTTCAACACTAACACAAGTGCAAAAAGTGGTTTTTCAACACTAACACAAGTGCAAAAAGTGGTTTTTCCACACTAATACAAGTGCAAAAGTGGTTTCCTGCACCAACACAAGTTCGAAAAGTGGTTTTTCACACTAACACAAGTGCGAAAAGTGGTTTTTCAACACTAACACAAGTGCGAAAAGTGTTTTTCAACACTAACACAAGTGCGAAAAGTGTTTTTTCCACACTAATACAAGTGCAAAAGTGGTTTCCTGCACCAACACAAGTGCGAAAAGTGGTTTTTCAACACTAACACAAGTGCGAAAAGTGGTTTTTCAACACTAACACAAGTGCGAAAAGTGGTTTTTCAACACTAACACAAGTGCGAAAAGTGGTTTTCCCACA
>NW_027618166.1:0-83244 GCF_964187855.1 Myxine glutinosa | reverse complement strand
TTTCCTGCACCAACCCAAGTGCGAAAAGTGGTTTTTCAACACTAACACAAGTGCGAAAAGTGGTTTTTCAGCACTAACACAAGTGCGAAAAGTGGTTTTTCAACACTAATACAAGTGCAAAAGTGGTTTCCTGCACCAACACAAGTGTGAAAAGTGGTTTTTCAACACTAACACAAGCGCAAAAAGTGGTTTTTCAACACTAATACAAGTGCAAAAGTGGTTTCCTGCACCAACACAAGTGCGAAAAGTGGTTTTTCAACACTAACACAAGTGCGAAAAGTGGTTTTTCAACACTAACACAAGTGCGAAAAGTGGTTTTTCAACACTAACACAAGTGCAAAAGTGGTTTCCGGCACCAACACAAGTGCGAAAAGTGGTTTTTCAACACTAACACAAGTGCGAAAAGTGGTTTTTCAACATTAACACAAGTGCGAAAAGTGGTTTTTCAACACTAACACAAGTGCGAAAAGTAGTTTTTCCACACTAATACAAGTGCAAAAGTGGTTTCCTGCACCAACACAAGTGCGAAATGTGGTTTTTCAACACTAACACAAGTGCGAAAAGTGGTTTTTCAACACTAACACAAGTGCGAAAAGTGGTTTTTCAACACTAACACAAGTGCGAAAAGTGGTTTTTCAACATTATCACAAGTGCAAAAAGTGTTTTTTCCACACTAATACAAGTGCAAAAGTGGTTTCCTGCACCAACACAAGTGCGAAAAGTGGTTTTTTCAACACTAACACAAGTGCGAAAAGTGGTTTTTCAACACTAACACAAGTGCAAAAGTGGTTTCCTGCACCAACACAAGTGCGAAAAGTGGTTTTTCAACACTAACACAAGTGCGAAAAGTGGTTTTTCAACACCAACACAAGTGCGAAAAGTGGTTTTTCAACACTAACACAAGTGCGAAAAGTGGTTTTTCCACACTAATACAAGTGCAAAAGTGGTTTCCTGCACCAACACAAGTGCGAAAAGTGGTTTTTCAACACTAACACAAGTGCGAAAAGTGGTTTTTCAACACTATCACAAGTGCAAAAACGTAGTTTTTCAACACTAACACAAGTGCGAAAAGTTATTTTTCAACACCAACACAAGTGCGAAAAGTGGTTTTTCAACACTAACACAAGTGCGAAAAGTGGTTTTTCAACACTAACACAATTGCAGAAAGTGGTTTTTCCACACTAAGACAAGTGCAAAAGTGGTTTCCTGCACCAACACAAGTGCGAAAAGTGGTTTTTCAACACTAACACATATGCGAAAAGTGGTTTTTCAACACTATCACAAGTGCAAAAAGTGTTTTTTCCACACCAATACAAGTGCAAAAGTGGTTTCCTGCACCAACACAAGTGCGAAAAGTGGTTTTTCAACACTATCACAAGTGCAAAAAGTGTTTTCTCCACACTAATACAAGTGCAAAAGTGGTTTCCTGCACCAACACAAGTGCGAAAAGTGGTTTTTCAACACTAACACATATGCGAAAAGTGGTTTTTCAACACTATCACAAGTGCAAAAAGTGTTTTTACCACACTAATACAAGTGCAAATGTGGTTTCCTGCACCAACACAAGTGCGAAAAGTGGTTTTTCAACACTAACACAAGTGCGAAAAGTGGTTTTTCAACACTATCACAAGTGCAAAAAGTGGTTTTTCAACACTAACACAAGTGCGAAAAGTGGTTTTTCAATACTAACACAAACGCGAATAGTGGTTTTTCAACACTATCACAAGTGCAAAAAGTGGTTTTTCCACACTAATACAAGTGCAAAAGTGGTTTCCTGCACCAACACAAGTGCGAAAAGTGGTTTTTCAACACTAACACAAGTGCGAAAAGTGGTTTTTCAACACTATCACAAGTGCAAAAAGTGTTTTCTCCACACTAATACAAGTGCAAAAGTGGTTTCCTGCACCAACACAAGTGCGAAAAGTGGTTTTTCAACACTAACACATATGCGAAAAGTGGTTTTTCAACACTATCACAAGTGCAAAAAGTGTTTTTTCCACACTAATACAAGTGCAAAAGTGGTTTCCTGCACCAACACAAGTGCGAAAAGTGGTTTTTCAACACTAACACATATGCGAAAAGTGGTTTTTCAACACTATCACAAGTGCAAAAAGTGTTTTTTCCACACTAATACAAGTGCAAAAGTGGTTTCCTGCACCAACACAAATGCGAAAAGTGGTTTTTCAACACGAACACAAGTGCGAAAAGTGGTTTTTCAACACTAAAACAAGTGCGAAAAGTGGTTTTTCCACACGAATACAAGTGCAAAAGTGTTTTTTCCACACTAATACAAGTGCAAAAGTGGTTTCCTGCACCAACACAAGTGCGAAAAGTGGTTTTTCAACACAAACACAAGTGCAAAAAGTGGTTTTTCAACACTATCACAAGTGCAAAAAGTGTTTTTTCCACACTAATACAAGTGCAAAAGTGGTTTCCTGCACCAACACAAGTGCGAAAAGTGGTTTTTCAACACTAACACAAGTGCGAAAAGTGGTTTTTCAACACTAACACAAGTGCGAAAAGTGGTTTTTCAACACTATCACAAGTGCAAAAAGTGGTTTTCCACACTAATACAAGTGCAAAAGTGGTTTCCTGCACCAACACAAGTGCGAAAAGTGGTTTTTTAACACTAACACAAGTGCGAAAAGTGGTTTTTCAACACTAACACAAGTGCGAAAAGTGGTTTTTCAACACTATCACAAGTGCAAAAAGTGTGTTTTCCACACTAATACAAGTGCAAAAGTGGTTTCCTGCACCAACACAAGTGCGAAACGTGGTTTTTCAACACTAACACAAGTGCAAAAGTGGTTTCCAGCACCAACACAAGTGCGAAAAGTGGTTTTTCAACACTAACACAAGTGCGAAAAGTGGTTTTTCAACATTAACACAAGTGCGAAAAGTGGTTTTTCAACATTAACACAAGTGCGAAAAGTAGTTTTTCCACACTAATACAAGTGCAAAAGTGGTTTCCTGCACCAACACAAGTGCGAAATGTGGTTTTTCAACACTAACACAAGTGCGAAAAGTGGTTTTTCAACACTATCACAAGTGCAAAAAGTGTATTTTCCACACTAATACAAGTGCAAAAGTGGTTTCCTGCACCAACCCAAGTGCGAAAAGTGGTTTTTCAACACTAACACAAGTGCGAAAAGTGGTTTTTCAGCACTAACACAAGTGCGAAAAGTGGTTTTTCAACACTAATACAAGTGCAAAAGTGGTTTCCTGCACCAACACAAGTGTGAAAAGTGGTTTTTCAACACTAACACAAGCGCAAAAAGTGGTTTTTAAACACTAACACAAGTGCAAAAGTGGTTTCCTGCACCAACACAAGTGCGAAAAGTGGTTTTTCAACACTAACACAAGTGCGAAAAGTGGTTTTTCAACACTAACACAAGTGCGAAAAGTGGTTTTCCACACTAATACAAGTGCAAAAGTGGTTTCCTGCACCAACACAAGTGCGAAAAGTGGTTTTTCAACACTAACACAAGTGCGAAAAGTGGTTTTTGAACACTATCACAAGTGCAAAAAGTGTTTTTTCAACACTAACACAAGTGCGAAAAGTGGTTTTTCAACACTAACACAAGTGCAAAAAGTGGTTTTTCAACACTATCACAAGTGCAAAAAGTGGTTTTTCCACACTAATACAAGTGCAAAAGTGGTTTCCTGCACCAACACAAGTGCGAAAAGTGGTTTTTCAACACTAACACAAGTGCGAAAAGTGGTTTTTCAACACTAACACAAGTGCGAAAAGTGGTTTTTTAACACTAACACAAGAGCAAAAAGTGTTTTTTCCACACTAATACAAGTGCAAAAGTGGTTTCCTGCACCAATACAAGTGCGAAAAGTGGTTTTTCAACACTAACACAAGTGCGAAAAGTGGTTTTTCAACACTAACACAAGTGCGAAAAGTGGTTTTTCCACACTAATACAAGTGCAAAAGTGTTTTTTCCACACTAATACAAGTGCAAAAGTGGTTTCCTGCACCAACCCAAGTGCGAAAAGTGGTTTTTCAACACTAATACAAGTGCGAAAAGTGGTTTTTCAACACTAACACAAGTGCGAAAAGTGGTTTTTCAACACTAACACAAGTGCAAAAGTGGTTTCCTGCACCAACACAAGTGCGAAAAGTGGTTTTTCAACACTAACACAAGTGCGAAAAGTGGTTTTTCAGCACTATCACAAGTGCAAAAAGTGTTTTTTCCACACTAATACAAGTGCAAAGGTGGTTTCCTGCACCAACACAAGTGTGAAAAGTGGTTTTTCAACACTAACACAAGTGCGATAAGTGGTTTTTCAACACTAACACAAGTGCAAAAGTGGTTTCCTGCACCAACACAAGTGCGAAAAGTGGTTTTTCAACACTAACACAAGTGCGAAAAGTGGTTTTTCAACACTAACACAAGTGCAAAAAGTGGTTTTTCAACACTAACACAAGTGCGAAAAGTGGTTTTTCCACACTAATACAAGTGCAAAAGTGGTTTCCTGCACCAACACAAGTGCGAAAAGTGGTTTTTCAACACTAACACAAGTGCGAAAAGTGGTTTTTCAACACTATCACAAGTGCAAAAAGTGGTTTTTCAACACTAACACAAGTGCGAAAAGTGGTTTTTCAACACTAACACAAGTGCAAAAAGTGGTTTTTCAACACTATCACAAGTGCAAAAAGTGTTTTTTCCACACTAATACAAGTGCAAAAGTGGTTTCCTGCACCAACACAAGTGCGAAAAGTAGTTTTTCAACACTATCACAAGTGCAGAAAGTGTTTTTTCCACACTAATACAAGTGCAAAAGTGGTTTCCTGCACCAACACAAGTGCGAAAAGTAGTTTTTCAACACTATCACAAGTGCAAAAAGTGTTTTTTCCACACTAATACAAGTGCAAAAGTGGTTTCCTGCACCAACACAAGTGCGAAAAGTGGTTTTTCAACACTAACACAAGTGCGAAAAGTGGTTTTTCAACACTATCACAAGTGCAAAAACGTAGTTTTTCAACACTAACACAAGTGCGAAAAGTTATTTTTCAACACCAACACAAGTGCGAAAAGTGGTTTTTCAACACTAACACAAGTGCGAAAAGTGGTTTTTCAACACTAACACAATTGCAAAAAGTGGTTTTTCCACACTAATACAAGTGCAAAAGTGGTTTCCTGCACCAACACAAGTGCGAAAAGTGGTTTTTCAACACTAACACATATGCGAAAAGTGGTTTTTCAACACTATCACAAGTGCAAAAAGTGTTTTTTCCACACCAATACAAGTGAAAAAGTGGTTTCCTGCACCAACACAAGTGCGAAAAGTGGTTTTTCAACACTATCACAAGTGCAAAAAGTGTTTTCTCCACACTAATACAAGTGCAAAAGTGGTTTCCTGCACCAACACAAGTGCGAAAAGTGGTTTTTCAACACTAACACATATGCGAAAAGTGGTTTTTCAACACTATCACAAGTGCAAAAAGTGTTTTTTCCACACTAATACAAGTGCAAATGTGGTTTCCTGCACCAACACAAGTGCGAAAAGTGGTTTTTCAACACTAACACAAGTGCGAAAAGTGGTTTTTCAACACTATCACAAGTGCAAAAAGTGGTTTTTCAACACTAACACAAGTGCGAAAAGTGGTTTTTCAATACTAACACAAATGCGAAAAGTGGTTTTTCAACACTATCACAAGTGCAAAAAGTGGTTTTTCCACACTAATACAAGTGCAAAAGTGGTTTCCTGCACCACACAAGTGCGAAAAGTGGTTTTTCAACACTAACACAAGTGCGAAAAGTGGTTTTTCAACACTATCACAAGTGCAAAAAGTGTTTTCTCCACACTAATACAAGTGCAAAAGTGGTTTCCTGCACCAACACAAGTGCGAAAAGTGGTTTTTCAACACTAACACATATGCGAAAAGTGGTTTTTCAACACTATCACAAGTGCAAAAAGTGTTTTTTCCACACTAATACAAGTGCAAAAGTGGTTTCCTGCACCAACACAAGTGCGAAAAGTGGTTTTTCAACACTAACACATATGCGAAAAGTGGTTTTTCAACACTATCACAAGTGCAAAAAGTGTTTTTTCCACACTAATACAAGTGCAAAAGTGGTTTCCTGCACCAACACAAATGCGAAAAGTGGTTTTTCAACACGAACACAAGTGCGAAAAGTGGTTTTTCAACACTAACACAAGTGCGAAAAGTGGTTTTTCCACACGAATACAAGTGCAAAAGTGTTTTTTCCACACTAATACAAGTGCAAAAGTGGTTTCCTGCACCAACACAAGTGCGAAAAGTGGTTTTTCAACACAAACACAAGTGCAAAAAGTGGTTTTTCAACACTATCACAAGTGCAAAAAGTGTTTTTTCCACACTAATACAAGTGCAAAAGTGGTTTCCTGCACCAACACAAGTGCGAAAAGTGGTTTTTCAACACTAACACAAGTGCGAAAAGTGGTTTTTCAACACTAACACAAGTGCGAAAAGTGGTTTTTCAACACTATCACAAGTGCAAAAAGTGGTTTTCCACACTAATACAAGTGCAAAAGTGGTTTCCTGCACCAACACAAGTGCGAAAAGTGGTTTTTCAACACTAACATAAGTGCGAAAAGTGGTTTTTCAACACTAACACAAGTGCGAAAAGTGGTTTTTCAACACGATCACAAGTGCAAAAAGTGTGTTTTCCACACTAATACAAGTGCAAAAGTGGTTTCCTGCACCAACACAAGTGCGAAACGTGGTTTTTCAACACTAACACAAGTGCAAAAGTGGTTTCCAGCACCAACACAAGTGCGAAAAGTGGTTTTTCAACACTAACACAAGTGCGAAAAGTGGTTTTTCAACATTAACACAAGTGCGAAAAGTGGTTTTTCAACATTAACACAAGTGCGAAAAGTAGTTTTTCCACACTAATACAAGTGCAAAAGTGGTTTCCTGCACCAACACAAGTGCGAAATGTGGTTTTTCAACACTAACACAAGTGCGAAAAGTGGTTTTTCAACACTATCACAAGTGCAAAAAGTGTTTTTTCCACACTAATACAAGTGCAAAAGTGGTTTCCTGCACCAACCCAAGTGCGAAAAGTGGTTTTTCAACACTAACACAAGTGCGAAAAGTGGTTTTTCAGCACTAACACAAGTGCGAAAAGTGGTTTTTCAACACTAATACAAGTGCAAAAGTGGTTTCCTGCACCAACACAAGTGTGAAAAGTGGTTTTTCAACACTAACACAAGCGCAAAAAGTGGTTTTTAAACACTAACACAAGTGCAAAAGTGGTTTCCTGCACCAACACAAGTGCGAAAAGTGGTTTTTCAACACTAACACAAGTGCGAAAAGTGGTTTTTCAACACTAACACAAGTGCGAAAAGTGGTTTTTCAACACTAACACAAGTGCGAAAAGTGGTTTTTCAACACTAACACAAGTGCGAAAAGTGGTTTTTCCACACTAATACAAGTGCAAAAGTGGTTTCCTGCACCAACACAAGTGCGAAAAGTGGTTTTTCAACACTAACACAAGTGCGAAAAGTGGTTTTTGAACACTATCACAAGTGCAAAAAGTGTTTTTTCAACACTAACACAAGTGCGAAAAGTGGTTTTTCAACACTAACACAAGTGCAAAAAGTGGTTTTTCAACACTATCACAAGTGCAAAAAGTGGTTTTTCCACACTAATACAAGTGCAAAAGTGGTTTCCTGCACCAACACAAGTGCGAAAAGTAGTTTTTCAACACTATCACAAGTGCAAAAAGTGTTTTTTCCACACTAATACAAGTGCAAAAGTGGTTTCCTGCACCAACACAAGTGCGAAAAGTGGTTTTTCAACACTAACACAAGTGCGAAAAGTGGTTTTTCAATACTAACACAAATGCGAAAAGTGGTTTTTCAACACTATCACAAGTGCAAAAAGTGGTTTTCCACACTAATACAAGTGCAAAAGTGGTTTCCTGCACCAACGCAAGTGCGAAAAGTGGTTATTCAACACTAACACAAGTGCGAAAAGTGGTTTTTCAACACTATCACAAGTGCAAAAAGTGTTTTTTCCACACTAATACAAGTGCAAAAGTGGTTTCCTGCACCAACACAAGTGCGAAAAGTGGTTTTTCAACACTAACACATATGCGAAAAGTGGTTTTTCAACACTATCACAAGTGCAAAAAGTGTTTTTCCACACCAATACAAGTGCAAAAGTGGTTTCCTGCACCAACACAAGTGCGAAAAGTGGTTTTTCAACACTAACACAAGTGCGAAAAGTGGTTTTTCAACACTAACACAAGTGCGAAAAGTGGTTTTTTAACACTAACACAAGAGCAAAAAGTGTTTTTTCCACACTAATACAAGTGCAAAAGTGGTTTCCTGCACCAATACAAGTGCGAAAAGTGGTTTTTCAACACTAACACAAGTGCGAAAAGTGGTTTTTCAACACTAACACAAGTGCGAAAAGTGGTTTTTCCACACTAATACAAGTGCAAAAGTGTTTTTTCCACACTAATACAAGTGCAAAAGTGGTTTCCTGCACCAACCCAAGTGCGAAAAGTGGTTTTTCAACACTAATACAAGTGCGAAAAGTGGTTTTTCAACACTAACACAAGTGCGAAAAGTGGTTTTTCAACACTAACACAAGTGCAAAAGTGGTTTCCTGCACCAACACAAGTGCGAAAAGTGGTTTTTCAACACTAACACAAGTGCGAAAAGTGGTTTTTCAGCACTATCACAAGTGCAAAAAGTGTTTTTTCCACACTAATACAAGTGCAAAAGTGGTTTCCTGCACCAACACAAGTGTGAAAAGTGGTTTTTCAACACTAACACAAGTGCGAAAAGTGGTTTTTCAACACTAACACAAGTGCAAAAGTGGTTTCCTGCACCAACACAAGTGCGAAAAGTGGTTTTTCAACACTAACACAAGTGCGAAAAGTGGTTTTTCAACACTAACACAAGTGCAAAAAGTGGTTTTTCAACACTAACACAAGTGCGAAAAGTGGTTTTTCCACACTAATACAAGTGCAAAAGTGGTTTCCTGCACCAACACAAGTGCGAAAAGTGGTTTTTCAACACTAACACAAGTGCGAAAAGTGGTTTTTCAACACTATCACAAGTGCAAAAAGTGGTTTTTCAACACTAACACAAGTGCGAAAAGTGGTTTTTCAACACTAACACAAGTGCAAAAAGTGGTTTTTCAACACTATCACAAGTGCAAAAAGTGTTTTTTCCACACTAATACAAGTGCAAAAGTGGTTTCCTGCACCAACACAAGTGCGAAAAGTAGTTTTTCAACACTATCACAAGTGCAAAAAGTGTTTTTTCCACACTAATACAAGTGCAAAAGTGGTTTCCTGCACCAACACAAGTGCGAAAAGTGGTTTTTCAACACTAACACAAGTGCGAAAAGTGGTTTTTGAACACTATCACAAGTGCAAAAAGTGGTTTTTCAACACTAACACAAGTGCGAAAAGTGGTTTTTCAACACTAACACAAGTGCAAAAAGTGGTTTTTCAACACTATCACAAGTGCAAAAAGTGTTTTTTCCACACTAATACAAGTGCAAAAGTGGTTTCCTGCACCAACACAAGTGCGAAAAGTAGTTTTTCAACACTATCACAAGTGCAAAAAGTGATTTTTCCACACTAATACAAGTGCAAAAGTGGTTTCCTGCACCAACAAAAGTGCGAAAAGTGGTTATTCAACACTAACACAAGTGCGAAAAGTGGTTTTTCAACACTATCACAAGTGCAAAAAGTGTTTTTTCCACACTAATACAAGTGCAAAAGTGGTTTCCTGCACCAACACAAGTGCGAAAAGTGGTTTTTCAACACTAACACATATGCGAAAAGTGGTTTTTCAACACTATCACAAGTGCAAAAAGTGTTTTTTCCACACCAATACAAGTGCAAAAGGGTTTCCTGCACCAACACAAGTGCGAAAAGTGGTTTTTCCACAATAATACAAGTGCAAAAGTGGTTTCCTGCACCAACACAAGTGTGAAAAGTGGTTTTTCAACACTAACACAAGTGCGAAAAGTGGTTTTCCACACTAATACAAGTGCAAAAGTGGTTTCCTGCACCAACACAAGTGCGAAAAGTGGTTTTTCAACACTAACACAAGTGCGAAAAGTGGTTTTTCAACACTAACACAAGTGTGAAAAGTGGTTTTTCCACACTAATACAAGTGCAAAAGTGTTTTTTCCACACTAATACAAGTGCAAAAGTGGTTTCCTGCACCAACACAACTGCGAAAAGTGGTTTTTCAACACTAACACAAGTGCTAAAATTGGTTTTTCAACACTAACACAAGTGCGAAAAGTGGTTTTTCCACACTAATACAAGTGCAAAAGTGGTTTCCTGCACCAACACAAGTGCGAAAAGTGGTTTTTCAACACTAACACAAGTGCGAAAAGTGTTTTTTCCACACTAATACAAGTGCAAAAGTGGTTTCCTGCACCAACACAAGTGCGAAAAGTAGTTTTTCAACACTATCACAAGTGCAAAAAGTGTTTTTTCCACACTAATACAAGTGCAAAAGTGGTTTCCTGCACCAACACAAGTGCGAAAAGTGGTTTTTCAACACTAACACAAGTGCGAAAAGTGGTTTTTCAATACTAACACAAATGCGAAAAGTGGTTTTTCAACACTATCACAAGTGCAAAAAGTGGTTTTTGCACACTAATACAAGTGCAAAAGTGGTTTCCTGCACCAACACAAGTGCGAAAAGTGGTTATTCAACACTAACACAAGTGCGAAAAGTGGTTTTTCAACACTATCACAAGTGCAAAAAGTGTTTTTTCCACACTAATACAAGTGCAAAAGTGGTTTCCTGCACCAACACAAGTGCAAAAAGTGGTTTTTCAACAATAACACATATGCGAAAAGTGGTTTTTCAACACTATCACAAGTGCAAAAAGTGTTTTTTCCACACTAATACAAGTGCAAAAGTGGTTTCCTGCACCAACACAAGTGCGAAAAGTGGTTTTTCAACACTAACACAAGTGCGAAAAGTGGTTTTTCAACACTAACACAAGTGCGAAAAGTGGTTTTTCCACACTAATACAAGTGCAAAAGTGGTTTCCTGCACCAACACAAGTGCGAAAAGTGGTTTTTCAACACTAACACAAGTGCGAAAAGTGGTTTTTTAACACTATCACAAGAGCAAAAAGTGTTTTTTCCACACTAATACAAGTGCAAAAGTGCTTTCCTGCACCAACACAAGTGCGAAAAGTGGTTTTTCAACACTAACACAAGTGCGAAAAGTGGTTTTTCAACACTATCACAAGTGCAAAAAGTGGTTTTTCAACACTAACACAAGTGCGAAAAGTGGTTTTTCAACACTATCACAAGTGCAAAAAGTGGTTTTTCAACACTAACACAAGTGCGAAAAGTGGTTTTTCAACACTAACACAAGTGCAAAAAGTGGTTTTTCAACACTATCACAAGTGCAAAAAGTGTTTTTTCCACACTAATACAAGTGCAAAAGTGGTTTCCTGCACCAACACAAGTGCGAAAAGTAGTTTTTCAACACTATCACAAGTGCGAAAAGTGGTTTTTCAATACTAACACAAATGCGAAAAGTGGTTTTTCAACACTATCACAAGTGCAAAAAGTGGTTTTTCCACACTAATACAAGTGCAAAAGTGGTTTCCTGCACCAACACAAGTGCGAAAAGTGGTTTTTCAACACTAACACAAGTGCGAAAAGTGGTTTTTCAACACTATCACAAGTGCAAAAAGTGGTTTTTCCACACTAATACAAGTGCAAAAGTGGTTTCCTGCACCAACACAAGTGCAAAAAGTGGTTTTTCCACACTAATACAAGTGCAAAAGTGGTTTCCTGCACCAACACAAATGCGAAAAGTGGTTTTTCAACACGAACACAAGTGCGAAAAGTGGTTTTTCAACACTAATACAAGTGCGAAAAGTGGTTTTTCAACACTAACACAAGTGCGAAAAGTGGTTTTTCCACACGAATACAAGTGCAAAAGTGTTTTTTCCACACTAATACAAGTGCAAAAGTGGTTTCCTGCACCAACACAAGTGCGAAAAGTGGTTTTTCAACACAAACACAAGTGCAAAAAGTGGTTTTTCAACACTATCACAAGTGCAAAAAGTGTTTTTTCCACACTAATACAAGTGCAAAAGTGGTTTCCTGCACCAACACAAGTGCGAAAAGTGGTTTTTCAACACTAACACAAGTGCGAAAAATGGTTTTTCAACACTAACACAAGTGCGAAAAGTGGTTTTTCAACACTATCACAAGTGCAAAAAGTGGTTTTCCACACTAATACAAGTGCAAAAGTGGTTTCCTGCACCAACACAAGTGCGAAAAGTGGTTTTTCAACACTAACACAAGTGCGAAAAGTGGTTTTTCAACACTAACACAAGTGCGAAAAGTGGTTTTTCAACACTATCACAAGTGCAAAAAGTGTGTTTTCCACACTAATATAAGTGCAAAAGTGGTTTCCTGCACCAACACAAGTGCGAAACGTGGTTTTTCAACACTAACACAAGTGCAAAAGTGGTTTCCAGCACCAACACAAGTGCGAAAAGTGGTTTTTCAACACTAACACAAGTGCGAAAAGTGGTTTTTCAACATTAACACAAGTGCGAAAAGTGGTTTTTCAACATTAACACAAGTGCGAAAAGTAGTTTTTCCACACTAATACAAGTGCAAAAGTGGTTTCCTGCACCAACACAAGTGCGAAATGTGGTTTTTCAACACTAACACAAGTGCGAAAAGTGGTTTTTCAACACTATCACAAGTGCAAAAAGTGTTTTTTCCACACTAATACAAGTGCAAAAGTGGTTTCCTGCACCAACCCAAGTGCGAAAAGTGGTTTTTCAACACTAACACAAGTGCGAAAAGTGGTTTTTCAACACTAACACAAGTGCGAAAAGTGGTTTTTCAACACTAACACAAGTGCAAAAGTGGTTTCCTGCACCAACACAAGTGCGAAAAGTGGTTTTCAACACTAACACAAGTGCGAAAAGTGGTTTTTCAGCACTATCACAAGTGCAAAAAGTGTTTTTTCCACACTAATACAAGTGCAAAAGTGGTTTCCTGCACCAACACAAGTGTGAAAAGTGGTTTTTCAACACTAACACAAGCGCAAAAAGTGGTTTTTAAACACTAACACAAGTGCAAAAGTGGTTTCCTGCACCAACACAAGTGCGAAAAGTGGTTTTTCAACACTAACACAAGTGCGAAAAGTGGTTTTTCAACACTAACACAAGTGCGAAAAGTGGTTTTTCAACACTAACACAAGTGTGAAAAGTGGTTTTTCCACACTAATACAAGTGCAAAAGTGGTTTCCTGCACCAATACAAGTGCGAAAAGTGGTTTTTCAACACTAACACAAGTGCGAAAAGTGGTTTTTGAACACTATCACAAGTGCAAAAAGTGGTTTTTCAACACTAACACAAGTGCGAAAAGTGGTTTTTCAACACTAACACAAGTGCAAAAAGTAGTTTTTCAACACTATCACAAGTGCAAAAAGTGGTTTTTCCACACTAATACAAGTGCAAAAGTAGTATCACAAGTGGTTTCCTGCACCAACACAAGTGCGAAAAGTGGTTTTTCAACACTAACACAAGTGCGAAAAGTAGTTTTTCAACACTATCACAAGTGCAAAAAGTGTTTTTCCCACACTAATACAAGTGCAAAAGTGGTTTCCTGCACCAACACAAGTGCGAAAAGTAGTTTTTCAACACTATCACAAGTGCAAAATGTGTTTTTTCCACACTAATACAAGTGCAAAAGTGGTTTCCTGCACCAACACAAGTGCGAAAAGTGGTTTTTCAACACTAACACAAGTGCGAAAAGTGGTTTTTCAACACTAACACAAATGCGAAAAGTGGTTTTTCAACACTATCACAAGTGCAAAAAGTGGTTTTCCACACTAATACAAGTGCAAAAGTGGTTTCCTGCACCAACACAAGTGCGAAAAGTGGTTATTCAACACTAACACAAGTGCGAAAAGTGGTTTTTCAACACTATCACAAGTGCAAAAAGTGTTTTTTCCACACTCATACAAGTGCAAAAGTGGTTTCCTGCACCAACACAAGTGCGAAAAGTGGTTTTTCAACACTAACACATATGCGAAAAGTGGTTTTTCAACACTATCACAAGTGCAAAAAGTGTTTTTCCACACCAATACAAGTGCAAAAGTGGTTTCCTGCACCAACACAAGTGCGAAAAGTGGTTTTTCAACACTAACACAAGTGCGAAAAGTGGTTTTTCAACACTAACACAAGTGCGAAAAGTGGTTTTTTAACACTATCACAAGAGCAAAAAGTGTTTTTTCCACACTAATACAAGTGCAAAAGTGGTTTCCTGCACCAATACAAGTGCGAAAAGTGGTTTTTCAACACTAACGCAAGTGCGAAAAGTGGTTTTTCAACACTAACACAAGTGCGAAAAGTGGTTTTTCCACACTAATACAAGTGCAAAAGTGTTTTTTCCACACTAATACAAGTGCAAAAGTGGTTTCCTGCACCAACCCAAGTGCGAAAAGTGGTTTTTCAACACTAATACAAGTGCGAAAAGTGGTTTTTCAACACTAACACAAGTGCGAAAAGTGGTTTTTCAACACTAACACAAGTGCAAAAGTGGTTTCCTGCACCAACACAAGTGCGAAAAGTGGTTTTTCAACACTAACACAAGTGCGAAAAGTGGTTTTTCAGCACTATCACAAGTGCAAAAAGTGTTTTTTCCACACTAATACAAGTGCAAAAGTGGTTTCCTGCACCAACACAAGTGTGAAAAGTGGTTTTTCAACACTAACACAAGTGCGAAAAGTGGTTTTTCAACACTAACACAAGTGCAAAAGTGGTTTCCTACACCAACACAAGTGCGAAAAGTGGTTTTTCAACACTAACACAAGTGCGAAAAGTGGTTTTTCAACACTAACACAAGTGCGAAAAGTGGTTTTTCAACACTAACACAAGTGCGAAAAGTGGTTTTTCCACACTAATACAAGTGCAAAAGTGGTTTCCTGCACCAACACAAGTGCGAAAAGTGGTTTTTCAACACTAACACAAGTGCGAAAAGTGGTTTTTCAACACTATCACAAGTGCAAAAAGTGGTTTTTCAACACTAACACAAGTGCGAAAAGTGGTTTTTCAACACTAACACAAGTGCAAAAAGTGGTTTTTCAACACTATCACAAGTGCAAAAAGTGTTTTTTCCACACTAATACAAGTGCAAAAGTGGTTTCCTGCACCAACACAAGTTCGAAAAGTAGTTTTTCAACACTATCACAAGTGCAAAAAGTGTTTTTTCCACACTAATACAAGTGCAAAAGTGGTTTCCTGCACCAACACAAGTGCGAAAAGTGGTTTTTCAACACTAACACAAGTGCGAAAAGTGGTTTTTGAACACTATCACAAGTGCAAAAAGTGGTTTTTCAACACTAACACAAGTGCGAAAAGTGGTTTTTCAACACTAACACAAGTGCAAAAAGTGGTTTTTCAACACTATCACAAGTGCAAAAAGTGTTTTTTCCACACTAATACAAGTGCAAAAGTGGTTTCCTGCACCAACACAAGTGCGAAAAGTAGTTTTTCAACACTATCACAAGTGCAAAAAGTGATTTTTCCACACTAATACAAGTGCAAAAGTGGTTTCCTGCACCAACACAAGTGCGAAAAGTGGTTTTTCAACACTAACACAAGTGCGAAAAGTGGTTTTTCAATACTAACACAAATGCGAAAAGTGGTTTTTCAACACTATCACAAGTGCAAAAAGTGGTTTTTCCACACTAATACAAGTGCAAAAGTGGTTTCCTGCACCAACAAAAGTGCGAAAAGTGGTTATTCAACACTAACACAAGTGCAAAAAGTGGTTTTTCAACACTATCACAAGTGCAAAAAGTGTTTTTTCCACACTAATACAAGTGCAAAAGTGGTTTCCTGCACCAACACAAGTGCGAAAAGTGGTTTTTCAACACTAACACATATGCGAAAAGTGGTTTTTCAACACTATCACAAGTGCAAAAAGTGTTTTTTCCACACCAATACAAGTGCAAAAGTGGTTTCCTGCACCAACACAAGTGCGAAAACTGGTTTTTCCACAATAATACAAGTGCAAAAGTGGTTTCCTGCACCAACACAAGTGTGAAAAGTGGTTTTTCAACACTAACACAAGTGCGAAAAGTGGTTTTCCACACTAATACAAGTGCAAAAGTGGTTTCCTGCACCAACACAAGTGCGAAAAGTGGTTTTTCAACACTAACACAAGTGCGAAAAGTGGTTTTTCAACACTAACACAAGTGCGAAAAGTGGTTTTTCCACACTAATACAAGTGCAAAAGTGTTTTTTCCACACTAATACAAGTGCAAAAGTGGTTTCCTGCACCAACACAAGTGCGAAAAGTGGTTTTTCAACACTAACACAAGTGCGAAAAGTGGTTTTTCAACACTAACACAAGTGCGAAAAGTGGTTTTTCCACACTAATACAAGTGCAAAAGTGGTTTCCTGCACCAACACAAGTGCGAAAAGTGGTTTTTCAACACTAACACAAGTGCGAAAAGTGTTTTTTCCACACTAATACAAGTGCAAAAGTGGTTTCCTGCACCAACACAAGTGCGAAAAGTAGTTTTTCAACACTATCACAAGTGCAAAAAGTGTTTTTTCCACACTAATACAAGTGCAAAAGTGGTTTCCTGCACCAACACAAGTGCGAAAAGTGGTTTTTCAACACTAACACAAGTGCGAAAAGTGGTTTTTCAATACTAACACAAATGCGAAAAGTGGTTTTTGCACACTAATACAAGTGCAAAAGTGGTTTCCTGCACCAACACAAGTGCGAAAAGTGGTTTTTCAACACTATCACAAGTGCAAAAAGTGGTTTTTGCACACTAATACAAGTGCAAAAGTGGTTTCCTGCACCAACACAAGTGCGAAAAGTGGTTATTCAACACTAACACAAGTGCGAAGAGTGGTTTTTCAACACTATCACAAGTGCAAAAAGTGTTTTTTCCACACTAATACAAGTGCAAAAGTGGTTTCCTGCACCAACACAAGTGCAAAAAGTGGTTTTTCAACACTAACACATATGCGAAAAGTGGTTTTTCAACACTATCACAAGTGCAAAAAGTGTTTTTTCCACACTAATACAAGTGCAAAAGTGGTTTCCTGCACCAACACAAGTGCGAAAAGTGGTTTTTCAACACTAACACAAGTGCGAAAAGTGGTTTTTCAACACTAACACAAGTGCGAAAAGTGGTTTTTCCACACTAATACAAGTGCAAAAGTGGTTTCCTGCACCAACACAAGTGCGAAAAGTGGTTTGTCAACACTAACACAAGTGCGAAAAGTGGTTTTTTAACACTATCACAAGAGCAAAAAGTGTTTTTTCCACACTAATACAAGTGCAAAAGTGCTTTCCTGCACCAACACAAGTGCGAAAAGTGGTTTTTCAACACTAACACAAGTGCGAAAAGTGGTTTTTCAACACTATCACAAGTGCAAAAAGTGGTTTTTCAACACTAACACAAGTGCGAAAAGTGGTTTTTCAACACTATCACAAGTGCAAAAAGTGGTTTTTCAACACTAACACAAGTGCGAAAAGTGGTTTTTCAACACTAACACAAGTGCAAAAAGTGGTTTTTCAACACTATCACAAGTGCAAAAAGTGTTTTTTCCACACTAATACAAGTGCAAAAGTGGTTTCCTGCACCAACACAAGTGCGAAAAGTAGTTTTTCAACACTATCACAAGTGCGAAAAGTGGTTTTTCAATACTAACACAAATGCGAAAAGTGGTTTTTCAACACTAACACAAGTGCGAAAAGTGGTTTTTCAACATTATCACAAGTGCAAAAAGTGGTTTTTCAACACTAACACAAGTGCAAAAGTGGTTTCCTGCACCAACACAAGTGCGAAAAGTGGTTTTTCAACACTAACACAAGTGCGAAAAGTGGTATTTCAACACCAACACAAGTGCGAAAAGTGGTTTTTCAACACTAACGCAAGTGCGAAAAGTGGTTTTTCCACACTAATACAAGTGCAAAAGTGGTTTCCTGCACCATCACAAGTGCAAAAAGTGGTTTTTCAACACTAACACAAGTGCGAAAAGTGGTTTTTCAACACTAACACAAGTGCGAAAAGTGGTTTTTCAATGCTAACACAAGTGCGAAAAGTGGTTTTTCAACACTATCACAAGTACAAAAAGTGTTTTTCCACACTAATACAAGTGCAAAAGTGGTTTCCTGCACCAACACAAGTGCGAAAAGTGGTTTTTCAACACTAACACAAGTGCAAAAAGTGGTTTTTCAACACTAACACAAGTGCAAAAAGTGTTTTTTCCACACTAATACAAGTGCAAAAGTGGTTTCCTGCACCAACACAAGTGCGAAAAGTGGTTTTTCAACACTAACACAAGTGCGAAAAGTGGTTTTTCAACACTAACACAAGTGCGAAAAGTGGTTTTTCAACACTAACACAAGTGCGAAAAGTGGTTTCCTGCACCAACACAAGTGCGAAAAGTGGTTTTTCAACACTAACACAAGTGCGAAAAGTGGTTTTTCAACACTAACACAAGTGCGAAAAGTGGTTTTTCAACACTAACACAAGTGCGAAAAGTGGTTTTTCAACACTAACACAAGTGCGAAAAGTGGTTTTTCAACGCTAACACAAGTGCGAAAAGTGTTTTTTCAACACTAATACAAGTGCGAAAAGTGTTTTTTCCACACTAATACAAGTGCAAAAGTGGTTTCCTGCACCAACACAAGTGCGAAAAGTGGTTTTTCAACACTAACACAAGTGCGAAAAGTGGTTTTTCAACACTATCACAAGTGCAAAAAGTGTGTTTTCCACACTAATACAAGTGCAAAAGTGGTTTCCTGCACCAACACAAGTGCGAAAAGTGGTTTTTCAACACAAACACAAGTGCGAAAAGTGGTTTTTCAACACTAACACAAGTGCGAAAAGTGGTTTTTCAACACTAACACAAGTGCAAAAGTGGTTTCCTGCACCAACACAAGTGCGAAAAGTGGTTTTTCAACACTAACACAAGTGCGAAAAGTGGTTTTTCAACACTATCACAAGTGCAAAAAGTGTTTTTCCACACTAATACAAGTGCAAAAGTGGTTTCCTGCACCAACACAAGTGCGAAAAGTGGTTTTTCAACACTAACACAAGTGCGAAAAGTGGTTTTTCAACACTAACACAAGTGCGAAAAGTGGTTTTTCAACACTAACACAAGTGCGAAAAGTGGTTTTTCAACACTAACACAAGTGCAAAAGTGGTTTCCGGCACCAACACAAGTGCGAAAAGTGGTTTTTCAACACTAACACAAGTGCGAAAAGTGGTTTTTCAACATTAACACAAGTGCGAAAAGTGGTTTTTCAACACTAACACAAGTGCGAAAAGTAGTTTTTCCACACTAATACAAGTGCAAAAGTGGTTTCCTGCACCAACACAAGTGCGAAATGTGGTTTTTCAACACTAACACAAGTGCGAAAAGTGGTTTTTCAACACTAACACAAGTGCAAAAAGTGGTTTTTCAACACTAACAGAAGTGCAAAAAGTGGTTTTTCAACACTAACACAAGTGCGAAAAGTGGTTTTTCAACACTAACACAAGAGCAAAAAGTGTTTTTTCCACACTAATACAAGTGCAAAAGTGGTTTCCTGCACCAATACAAGTGCGAAAAGTGGTTTTTCAACACTAACACAAGTGCGAAAAGTGGTTTTTTAACACTATCACAAGAGCAAAAAGTGTTTTTTCCACACTAATACAAGTGCAAAAGTGGTTTCCTGCACCAATACAAGTGCGAAAAGTGGTTTTTCAACACTAACACAAGTGCGAAAAGTGGTTTTTCAACACTAACACAAGTGCGAAAAGTGGTTTTTCCACACTAATACAAGTGCAAAAGTGTTTTTTCCACACTAATACAAGTGCAAAAGTGGTTTCCTGCACCAACCCAAGTGCGAAAAGTGGTTTTTCAACACTAATACAAGTGCGAAAAGTGGTTTTTCAACACTAACACAAGTGCGAAAAGTGGTTTTTCAACACTAACACAAGTGCAAAAGTGGTTTCCTGCACCAACACAAGTGCGAAAAGTGGTTTTTCAACACTAACACAAGTGCGAAAAGTGGTTTTTCAGCACTATCACAAGTGCAAAAAGTGTTTTTTCCACACTAATACAAGTGCAAAAGTGGTTTCCTGCACCAACACAAGTGTGAAAAGTGGTTTTTCAACACTAACACAAGTGCGAAAAGTGGTTTTTCAACACTAACACAAGTGCAAAAGTGGTTTCCTGCACCAACACAAGTGCGAAAAGTGGTTTTTCAACACTAACACAAGTGCGAAAAGTGGTTTTTCAACACTAACACAAGTGCGAAAAGTGGTTTTTCAACACTAACACAAGTGCGAAAAGTGGTTTTTCCACACTAATACAAGTGCAAAAGTGGTTTCCTGCACCAACACAAGTGCGAAAAGTGGTTTTTCAACACTAACACAAGTGCGAAAAGTGGTTTTTCAACACTATCACAAGTGCAAAAAGTGGTTTTTCAACACTAACACAAGTGCGAAAAGTGGTTTTTCAACACTAACACAAGTGCAAAAAGTGGTTTTTCAACACTATCACAAGTGCAAAAAGTGTTTTTTCCACACTAATACAAGTGCAAAAGTGGTTTCCTGCACCAATACAAGTGCGAAAAGTAGTTTTTCAACACTATCACAAGTGCAAAAAGTGTTTTTTCCACACTAATACAAGTGCAAAAGTGGTTTCCTGCACCAACACAAGTGCTAAAAGTGGTTTTTCAACACTAACACAAGTGCGAAAAGTGGTTTTTGAACACTATCACAAGTGCAAAAAGTGGTTTTTCAACACTAACACAAGTGCGAAAAGTGGTTTTTCAACACTAACACAAGTGCAAAAAGTGGTTTTTCAACACTATCACAAGTGCAAAAAGTGTTTTTTCCACACTAATACAAGTGCAAAAGTGGTTTCCTGCACCAACACAACACAAGTGCGAAAAGTAGTTTTTCAACACTATCACAAGTGCAAAAAGTGATTTTTCCACACTAATACAAGTGCAAAAGTGGTTTCCTGCACCAACACAAGTGCGAAAAGTGGTTTTTCAACACTAACACAAGTGCGAAAAGTGGTTTTTCAATACTAACACAAATGCGAAAAGTGGTTTTTCAACACTATCACAAGTGCAAAAAGTGGTTTTTCCACACTAATACAAGTGCAAAAGTGGTTTCCTGCACCAACAAAAGTGCGAAAAGTGGTTATTCAACACTAACACAAGTGCGAAAAGTGGTTTTTCAACACTATCACAAGTGCAAAAAGTGTTTTTTCCACACTAATACAAGTGCAAAAGTGGTTTCCTGCACCAACACAAGTGCGAAAAGTGGTTTTTCAACACTAACACATATGCGAAAAGTGGTTTTCAACACTATCACAAGTGCAAAAAGTGTTTTTTCCACACCAATACAAGTGCAAAAGTGGTTTCCTGCACCAACACAAGTGCGAAAAGTGGTTTTTCCACAATAATACAAGTGCAAAAGTGGTTTACTGCACCAACACAAGTGTGAAAAGTGGTTTTTCAACACTAACACAAGTGCGAAAAGTGGTTTTCCACACTAATACAAGTGCAAAAGTGGTTTCCTGCACCAACACAAGTGCGAAAAGTGGTTTTTCAACACTATCACAAGTGCAAAAAGTGTGTTTTCCACACTAATACAAGTGCAAAAGTGGTTTCCTGCACCAACACAAGTGCGAAAAGTGGTTTTTCAACACAAACACAAGTGCGAAAAGTGGTTTTTCAACACTAACACAAGTGCGAAAAGTGGTTTTTCAACACTAACACAAGTGCAAAAGTGGTTTCCTGCACCAACACAAGTGCGAAAAGTGGTTTTTCAACACTAACACAAGTGCGAAAAGTGGTTTTTCAACACTATCACAAGTGCAAAAAGTGTTTTTCCACACTAATACAAGTGCAAAAGTGGTTTCCTGCACCAACACAAGTGCGAAAAGTGGTTTTTCAACACTAACACAAGTGCGAAAAGTGGTTTTTCAACACTAACACAAGTGCGAAAAGTGGTTTTTCAACACTAACACAAGTGCAAAAGTGGTTTCCGGCACCAACACAAGTGCGAAAAGTGGTTTTTCAACACTAACACATATGCGAAAAGTGGTTTTTCAACACTATCACAAGTGCAAAAAGTGTTTTTTCCACACTAATACAAGTGCAAAAGTGGTTTCCTGCACCAACACAAGTGCGAAAAGTGGTTTTTCAACACTAACACAAGTGCGAAAAGTGGTTTTTCAACACTAACACAAGTGCGAAAAGTGGTTTTTCCACACTAATACAAGTGCAAAAGTGGTTTCCTGCACCAACACAAGTGCAAAAAGTGGTTTTTCAACACTAACACAAGTGCGAAAAGTGGTTTTTTAACACTATCACAAGAGCAAAAAGTGTTTTTTCCACACTAATACAAGTGCAAAAGTGCTTTCCTGCCACCAACACAAGTGCGAAAAGTGGTTTTTCAACAATAACACAGGTGCGAAAAGTGGTTTTTCAACACTATCACAAGTGCAAAAAGTGGTTTTTCAACACTAACACAAGTGCGAAAAGTGGTTTTTCAACACTATCACAAGTGCAAAAAGTGGTTTTTCAACACTAACACAAGTGCGAAAAGTGGTTTTTCAACACTAACACAAGTGCAAAAAGTGGTTTTTCAACACTATCACAAGTGCAAAAAGTGTTTTTTCCACACTAATACAAGTGCAAAAGTGGTTTCCTGCACCAACACAAGTGCGAAAAGTAGTTTTTCAACACTATCACAAGTGCGAAAAGTGGTTTTTCAATACTAACACAAATGCGAAAAGTGGTTTTTCAACACTATCACAAGTGCAAAAAGTGGTTTTTCCACACTAATACAAGTGCAAAAGTGGTTTCCTGCACCAACACAAGTGCGAAAAGTGGTTTTTCAACACTAACACAATTGCGAAAAGTGGTTTTTCAACACTATCACAAGTGCAAAAAGTGGTTTTTCCACACTAATACAAGTGCAAAAGTGGTTTCCTGCACCAACACAAGTGCAAAAAGTGGTTTTTCCACACTAATACAAGTGCAAAAGTGGTTTCCTGCACCAACACAAATGCGAAAAGTGGTTTTTCAACACGAACACAAGTGCGAAAAGTGGTTTTTCAACACTAACACAAGTGCGAAAAGTGGTTTTTCCACACGAATACAAGTGCAAAAGTGTTTTTTCCACACTAATACAAGTGCAAAAGTGGTTTCCTGCACCAACACAAGTGCGAAAAGTGGTTTTTCAACACAAACACAAGTGCAAAAAGTGGTTTTTCAACACTATCACAAGTGCAAAAAGTGTTTTTTCCACACTAATACAAGTGCAAAAGTGGTTTCCTGCACCAACACAAGTGCGAAAAGTGGTTTTTCAACACTAACACAAGTGCGAAAAGTGGTTTTTCAACACTAACACAAGTGCGAAAAGTGGTTTTTCAACACTATCACAAGTGCAAAAAGTGGTTTTCCACACTAATACAAGTGCAAAAGTGGTTTCCTGCACCAACACAAGTGCGAAAAGTGGTTTTTCAACACTAACACAAGTGCGAAAAGTGGTTTTTCAACACTAACACAAGTGCGAAAAGTGGTTTTTCAACACTATCACAAGTGCAAAAAGTGTGTTTTCCACACTAATACAAGTGCAAAAGTGGTTTCCTGCACCAACACAAGTGCGAAACGTGGTTTTTCAACACTAACACAAGTGCAAAAGTGGTTTCCAGCACCAACACAAGTGCGAAAAGTGGTTTTTCAACACTAACACAAGTGCGAAAAGTGGTTTTTCAACATTAACACAAGTGCGAAAAGTGGTTTTTCAACATTAACACAAGTGCGAAAAGTAGTTTTTCCACACTAATACAAGTGCAAAAGTGGTTTCCTGCACCAACACAAGTGCGAAATGTGGTTTTTCAACACTAACACAAGTGCGAAAAGTGGTTTTTCAACACTATCACAAGTGCAAAAAGTGTTTTTTCCACACTAATACAAGTGCAAAAGTGGTTTCCTGCACCAACCCAAGTGCGAAAAGTGGTTTTTCAACACTAACACAAGTGCGAAAAGTGGTTTTTCAACACTAACACAAGTGCGAAAAGTGGTTTTTCAACACTAACACAAGTGCAAAAGTGGTTTCCTGCACCAACACAAGTGTGAAAAGTGGTTTTTCAACACTAACACAAGCGCAAAAAGTGGTTTTTAAACACTAACACAAGTGCAAAAGTGGTTTCCTGCACCAACACAAGTGCGAAAAGTGGTTTTTCAACACTAACACAAGTGCGAAAAGTGGTTTTTCAACACTAACACAAGTGCGAAAAGTGGTTTTTCAACACTAATACAAGTGCAAAAGTGGTTTCCTGCACCAACACAAGTGCGAAAAGTGGTTTTTCAACACTAACACAAGTGCGAAAAGTGGTTTTTGAACACTATCACAAGTGCAAAAAGTGGTTTTTCAACACTAACACAAGTGCGAAAAGTGGTTTTTCAACACTAACACAAGTGCAAAAAGTAGTTTTTCAACACTATCACAAGTGCAAAAAGTGGTTTTTCCACACTAATACAAGTGCAAAAGTAGTATCACAAGTGGTTTCCTGCACCAACACAAGTGCGAAAAGTGGTTTTTCAACACTAACACAAGTGCGAAAAGTAGTTTTTCAACACTATCACAAGTGCAAAAAGTGTTTTTTCCACACTAATACAAGTGCAAAAGTGGTTTCCTGCACCAACACAAGTGCGAAAAGTGGTTTTTCAACACTAACACAAGTGCGAAAAGTGGTTTTTCAATACTAACACAAATGCGAAAAGTGGTTTTTCAACACTATCACAAGTGCAAAAAGTGGTTTTCCACACTAATACAAGTGCAAAAGTGGTTTCCTGCACCAACACAAGTGCGAAAAGTGGTTATTCAACACTAACACAAGTGCGAAAAGTGGTTTTTCAACACTATCACAAGTGCAAAAAGTGTTTTTTCCACACTAATACAAGTGCAAAAGTGGTTTCCTGCACCAACACAAGTGCGAAAAGTGGTTTTTCAACACTAACACATATGCGAAAAGTGGTTTTTCAACACTATCACAAGTGCAAAAAGTGTTTTTCCACACCAATACAAGTGCAAAAGTGGTTTCCTGCACCAACACAAGTGCGAAAAGTGGTTTTTCAACACTAACCAAGTGCGAAAAGTGGTTTTTCAACACTAACACAAGTGCGAAAAGTGGTTTTTTAACACTATCACAAGAGCAAAAAGTGTTTTTTCCACACTAATACAAGTGCAAAAGTGGTTTCCTGCACCAACACAAGTGCGAAAAGTGGTTTTTCAACACTAACACAAGTGCGAAAAGTGGTTTTTCCACACTAATACAAGTGCAAAAGTGTTTTTTCCACACTAATACAAGTGCAAAAGTGGTTTCCTGCACCAACCCAAGTGCGAAAAGTGGTTTTTTAACACTAATACAAGTGCGAAAAGTGGTTTTTCAACACTAACACAAGTGCGAAAAGTGGTTTTTCAACACTAACACAAGTGCAAAAGTGGTTTCCTGCACTAACACAAGTGCGAAAAGTGGTTTTTCAACACTAACACAAGTGCGAAAAGTGGTTTTTCAGCACTATCACAAGTGCAAAAAGTGTTTTTTCCACACTAATACAAGTGCAAAAGTGGTTTCCTGCACCAACACAAGTGTGAAAAGTGGTTTTTCAACACTAACACAAGTGCGAAAAGTGGTTTTTCAACACTAACACAAGTGCAAAAGTGGTTTCCTGCACCAACACAAGTGCGAAAAGTGGTTTTTCAACACTAACACAAGTGCGAAAAGTGGTTTTTCAACACTAACACAAGTGCGAAAAGTGGTTTTTCAACACTAACACAAGTGCGAAAAGTGGTTTTTCCACACTAATACAAGTGCAAAAGTGTTTTTTCCACACTAATACAAGTGCAAAAGTGGTTTCCTGCACCAACCCAAGTGCGAAAAGTGGTTTTTCAAAACTAATACAAGTGCGAAAAGTGGTTTTTCAACACTAACACAAGTGCGAAAAGTGGTTTTTCAACACTAACACAAGTGCAAAAGTGGTTTCCTGCACTAACACAAGTGCGAAAAGTGGTTTTTCAACACTAACACAAGTGCGAAAAGTGGTTTTTCAGCACTATCACAAGTGCAAAAAGTGTTTTTTCCACACTAATACAAGTGCAAAAGTGGTTTCCTGCACCAACACAAGTGTGAAAAGTGGTTTTTCAACACTAACACAAGTGCGAAAAGTGGTTTTTCAACACTAACACAAGTGCAAAAGTGGTTTCCTGCACCAACACAAGTGCGAAAAGTGGTTTTTCAACACTAACACAAGTGCGAAAAGTGGTTTTTCAACACTAACACAAGTGCGAAAAGTGGTTTTTCAACACTATCACAAGTGCAAAAAGTGGTTTTTCAACACTAACACAAGTGCGAAAAGTGGTTTTTCAACACTAACACAAGTGCAAAAAGTGGTTTTTCAACACTATCACAAGTGCAAAAAGTGTTTTTTCCACACTAATACAAGTGCAAAAGTGGTTTCCTGCACCAACACAAGTGCGAAAAGTAGTTTTTCAACACTATCACAAGTGCAAAAAGTGTTTTTTCCACACTGATACAAGTGCAAAAGTGGTTTCCTGCACCAACACAAGTGCGAAAAGTGGTTTTTCAACACTAACACAAGTGCGAAAAGTGGTTTTTGAACACTATCACAAGTGCAAAAAGTGGTTTTTCAACACTAACACAAGTGCGAAAAGTGGTTTTTCAACACTAACACAAGTGCAAAAAGTGGTTTTTCAACACTATCACAAGTGCAAAAAGTGTTTTTTCCACACTAATACAAGTGCAAAAGTGGTTTCCTGCACCAACACAAGTGCGAAAAGTAGTTTTTCAACACTATCACAAGTGCAAAAAGTGATTTTTCCACACTAATACAAGTGCAAAAGGGGTTTCCTGCACCAACACAAGTGCGAAAAGTGGTTTTTCAACACTAACACAAGTGCGAAAAGTGGTTTTTCAATACTAACACAAATGCGAAAAGTGGTTTTTCAACACTATCACAAGTGCAAAAAGTGGTTTTTCCACACTAATACAAGTGCAAAAGTGGTTTCCTGCACCAACAAAAGTGCGAAAAGTGGTTATTCAACACTAACACACAAGTGCGAAAAGTGGTTTTTCAACACTATCACAAGTGCAAAAAGTGTTTTTTCCACACTAATACAAGTGCAAAAGTGGTTTCCTGCACCAACACAAGTGCGAAAAGTGGTTTTTCAACACTAACACATACGCGAAAAGTGGTTTTTCAACACTATCACAAGTGCAAAAAGTGTTTTTTCCACACCAATACAAGTGCAAAAGTGGTTTCCTGCACCAACACAAGTGCGAAAAGTGGTTTTTCCACAATAATACAAGTGCAAAAGTGGTTTCCTGCACCAACACAAGTGTGAAAAGTGGTTTTTCAACACTAACATAAGTGCGAAAAGTGGTTTTTCCACACTAATACAAGTGCAAAAGTGGTTTCCTGCACCAACACAAGTGCGAAAAGTGGTTTTTCAACACTAACACAAGTGCGAAAAGTGGTTTTTCAACACTAACACAAGTGCGAAAAGTGGTTTTTCCACACTAATACAAGTGCAAAAGTGTTTTTTCCACACTAATACAAGTGCAAAAGTGGTTTCCTGCACCAACACAAGTGCGAAAAGTGGTTTTTCAACACTAACACAAGTGCGAAAAGTGGTTTTTCAACACTAACACAAGTGCGAAAAGTGGTTTTTCCACACTAATACAAGTGCAAAAGTGGTTTCCTGCACCAACACAAGTGCGAAAAGTGGTTTTTCAACACTAACACAAGTGCGAAAAGTGTTTTTTCCACACTAATACAAGTGCAAAAGTGGTTTCCTGCACAAACACAAGTGCAAAAAGTGGTTTTTCAACACTAACACAAGTGCGAAAAGTGGTTTTTCAACACTAACACAAGTGCGAAAAGTGGTTTTTCAACACTATCACAAGTGCAAAAAGTGTGTTTTCCACACTAATACAAGTGCAAAAGTGGTTTCCTGCACCAACACAAGTGCGAAACGTGGTTTTTCAGCACTAACACAAGTGCAAAAGTGGTTTCCAGCACCAACACAAGTGCGAAAAGTGGTTTTTCAACACTAACACAAGTGCGAAAAGTGGTTTTTCAACATTAACACAAGTGCGAAAAGTGGTTTTTCAACATTAACACAAGTGCGAAAAGTAGTTTTTCCACACTAATACAAGTGCAAAAGTGGTTTCCTGCACCAACACAAGTGCGAAATGTGGTTTTTCAACACTAACACAAGTGCGAAAAGTGGTTTTTCAACACTATCACAAGTGCAAAAAGTGTTTTTTCCACACTAATACAAGTGCAAAAGTGGTTTCCTGCACCAACCCAAGTGCGAAAAGTGGTTTTTCAACACTAACACAAGTGCGAAAAGTGGTTTTTCAACACTAACACAAGTGCGAAAAGTGGTTTTTCAACACTACCACAAGTGCAAAAGTGGTTTCCTGCACCAACACAAGTGCGAAAAGTGGTTTTCAACACTAACACAAGTGCGAAAAGTGGTTTTTCAGCACTATCACAAGTGCAAAAAGTGTTTTTCCACACTAATACAAGTGCAAAAGTGGTTTCCTGCACCAACACAAGTGTGAAAAGTGGTTTTTCAACACTAACACAAGCGCAAAAAGTGGTTTTTAAACACTAACACAAGTGCGAAAAGTGGTTTTTCCACACTAATACAAGTGCAAAAGTGGTTTCCTGCACCAACACAAGTGCGAAAAGTGGTTTTTCAACACTAACACAAGTGCAAAAAGTGGTTTTTGAACACTATCACAAGTGCAAAAAGTGGTTTTTCAACACTAACACAAGTGCGAAAAGTGGTTTTTCAACACTAACACAAGTGCAAAAAGTAGTTTTTCAACACTATCACAAGTGCAAAAAGTGGTTTTTCCACACTAATACAAGTGCAAAAGTAGTATCACAAGTGGTTTCCTGCACCAACACAAGTGCGAAAAGTGGTTTTTCAACACTAACACAAGTGCAAAAAGTAGTTTTTCAACACTATCACAAGTGCAAAAAGTGTTTTTTCCACACTAATACAAGTGCAAAAGTGGTTTCCTGCACCAACACAAGTGCGAAAAGTGGTTTTTCAACACTAACACAAGTGCGAAAAGTGGTTTTTCAATACTAACACAAATGCGAAAAGTGGTTTTTCAACACTATCACAAGTGCAAAAAGTGGTTTTCCACACTAATACAAGTGCAAAAGTGGTTTCCTGCACCAACACAAGTGCGAAAAGTGGTTATTCAACACTAACACAAGTGCGAAAAGTGGTTTTTCAACACTATCACAAGTGCAAAAAGTGTTTTTTCCACACTAATACAAGTGCAAAAGTGGTTTCCTGCACCAACACAAGTGCGAAAAGTGGTTTTTCAACACTAACACAAGTGCGAAAAGTGGTTTTTCAACACTAACACAAGTGCAAAAAGTAGTTTTTCAACACTATCACAAGTGCAAAAAGTGGTTTTTCCACACTAATACAAGTGCAAAAGTAGTATCACAAGTGGTTTCCTGCACCAACACAAGTGCGAAAAGTGGTTTTTCAACACTAACACAAGTGCGAAAAGTAGTTTTTCAACACTATCACAAGTGCAAAAAGTGTTTTTTCCACACTAATACAAGTGCAAAAGTGGTTTCCTGCACCAACACAAGTGCGAAAAGTGGTTTTTCAACACTAACACAAGTGCGAAAAGTGGTTTTTCAATACTAACACAAATGCGAAAAGTGGTTTTTCAACACTATCACAAGTGCAAAAAGTGGTTTTCCACACTAATACAAGTGCAAAAGTGGTTTCCTGCACCAACACAAGTGCGAAAAGTGGTTTTTCAACACTAACACAAGTGCAAAAAGTAGTTTTTCAACACTATCACAAGTGCAAAAAGTGGTTTTTCCACACTAATACAAGTGCAAAAGTAGTATCACAAGTGGTTTCCTGCACCAACACAAGTGCGAAAAGTGGTTTTTCAACACTAACACAAGTGCGAAAAGTAGTTTTTCAACACTATCACAGGTGCAAAAAGTGTTTTTTCCACACTAATACAAGTGCAAAAGTGGTTTCCTGCACCAACACAAGTGCGAAAAGTGGTTTTTCAACACTAACACAAGTGCGAAAAGTGGTTTTTCAACACTAACACAAGTGCGAAAAGTGGTTTTTCCACACTAATACAAGTGCAAAAGTGGTTTCCTGCACCAACACAAGTGCGAAAAGTGGTTTTTCAACACTAACACAAGTGCGAAAAGTGTTTTTTCCACACTAATACAAGTGCAAAAGTGGTTTCCTGCACAAACACAAGTGCAAAAAGTGGTTTTTCAACACTAACACAAGTGCGAAAAGTGGTTTTTCAACACTAACACAAGTGCGAAAAGTGGTTTTTCAACACTATCACAAGTGCAAAAAGTGTGTTTTCCACACTAATACAAGTGCAAAAGTGGTTTCCTGCACCAACACAAGTGCGAAACGTGGTTTTTCAGCACTAACACAAGTGCAAAAGTGGTTTCCAGCACCAACACAAGTGCGAAAAGTGGTTTTTCAACACTAACACAAGTGCGAAAAGTGGTTTTTCAACATTAACACAAGTGCGAAAAGTGGTTTTTCAACATTAACACAAGTGCGAAAAGTAGTTTTTCCACACTAATACAAGTGCAAAAGTGGTTTCCTGCACCAACACAAGTGCGAAATGTGGTTTTTCAACACTAACACAAGTGCGAAAAGTGGTTTTTCAACACTATCACAAGTGCAAAAAGTGTTTTTTCCACACTAATACAAGTGCAAAAGTGGTTTCCTGCACCAACCCAAGTGCGAAAAGTGGTTTTTCAACACTAACACAAGTGCGAAAAGTGGTTTTTCAACACTAACACAAGTGCGAAAAGTGGTTTTTCAACACTACCACAAGTGCAAAAGTGGTTTCCTGCACCAACACAAGTGCGAAAAGTGGTTTTCAACACTAACACAAGTGCGAAAAGTGGTTTTTCAGCACTATCACAAGTGCAAAAAGTGTTTTTCCACACTAATACAAGTGCAAAAGTGGTTTCCTGCACCAACACAAGTGTGAAAAGTGGTTTTTCAACACTAACACAAGCGCAAAAAGTGGTTTTTAAACACTAACACAAGTGCGAAAAGTGGTTTTTCCACACTAATACAAGTGCAAAAGTGGTTTCCTGCACCAACACAAGTGCGAAAAGTGGTTTTTCAACACTAACACAAGTGCAAAAAGTGGTTTTTGAACACTATCACAAGTGCAAAAAGTGGTTTTTCAACACTAACACAAGTGCGAAAAGTGGTTTTTCAACACTAACACAAGTGCAAAAAGTAGTTTTTCAACACTATCACAAGTGCAAAAAGTGGTTTTTCCACACTAATACAAGTGCAAAAGTAGTATCACAAGTGGTTTCCTGCACCAACACAAGTGCGAAAAGTGGTTTTTCAACACTAACACAAGTGCGAAAAGTAGTTTTTCAACACTATCACAAGTGCAAAAAGTGTTTTCTCCACACCAATACAAGTGCAAAAGTGGTTTCCTGCACCAACACAAGTGCGAAAAGTGGTTTTTCAACACTAACACAAGTGCGAAAAGTGGTTTTTCAATACTAACACAAATGCGAAAAGTGGTTTTTCAACACTATCACAAGTGCAAAAAGTGGTTTTCCACACTAATACAAGTGCAAAAGTGGTTTCCTGCACCAACACAAGTGCGAAAAGTGGTTATTCAACACTAACACAAGTGCGAAAAGTGGTTTTTCAACACTATCACAAGTGCAAAAAGTGTTTTTTCCACACTAATACAAGTGCAAAAGTGGTTTCCTGCACCAACACAAGTGCGAAAAGTGGTTTTTCAACACTAACACAAGTGCGAAAAGTGGTTTTTCAACACTAACACAAGTGCAAAAAGTAGTTTTTCAACACTATCACAAGTGCAAAAAGTGGTTTTTCCACACTAATACAAGTGCAAAAGTAGTATCACAAGTGGTTTCCTGCACCAACACAAGTGCGAAAAGTGGTTTTTCAACACTAACACAAGTGCGAAAAGTAGTTTTTCAACACTATCACAAGTGCAAAAAGTGTTTTTTCCACACTAATACAAGTGCAAAAGTGGTTTCCTGCACCAACACAAGTGCGAAAAGTGGTTTTTCAACACTAACACAAGTGCGAAAAGTGGTTTTTCAATACTAACACAAATGCGAAAAGTGGTTTTTCAACACTATCACAAGTGCAAAAAGTGGTTTTCCACACTAATACAAGTGCAAAAGTGGTTTCCTGCACCAACACAAGTGCGAAAAGTGGTTTTTCAACACTAACACAAGTGCAAAAAGTAGTTTTTCAACACTATCACAAGTGCAAAAAGTGGTTTTTCCACACTAATACAAGTGCAAAAGTAGTATCACAAGTGGTTTCCTGCACCAACACAAGTGCGAAAAGTGGTTTTTCAACACTAACACAAGTGCGAAAAGTAGTTTTTCAACACTATCACAAGTGCAAAAAGTGTTTTTTCCACACTAATACAAGTGCAAAAGTGGTTTCCTGCACCAACACAAGTGCGAAAAGTGGTTTTTCAACACTAACACAAGTGCGAAAAGTGGTTTTTCAATACTAACACAAATGCGAAAAGTGGTTTTTCAACACTATCACAAGTGCAAAAAGTGGTTTTCCACACTAATACAAGTGCAAAAGTGGTTTCCTGCACCAACACAAGTGCGAAAAGTGGTTTTTCAACACTATCACAAGTGCAAAAAGTGTTTTTTCCACACTAATACAAGTGCAAAAGTGGTTTCCTGCACCAACACAAGTGCGAAAAGTGGTTTTTCAACACTAACACATATGCGAAAAGTGGTTTTTCAACACTATCACAAGTGCAAAAAGTGTTTTTCCACACCAATACAAGTGCAAAAGTGGTTTCCTGCACCAACACAAGTGCGAAAAGTGGTTTTTCAACACTAACACAAGTGCGAAAAGTGGTTTTTCAACACTAACACAAGTGCGAAAAGTGGTTTTTTAACACTATCACAAGAGCAAAAAGTGTTTTTTCCACACTAATACAAGTGCAAAAGTGGTTTCCTGCACCAACACAAGTGCGAAAAGTGGTTTTTCAACACTAACACAAGTGCGAAAAGTGGTTTTTCAACACTAACACAAGTGCGAAAAGTGGTTTTTCCACACTAATACAAGTGCAAAAGTGTTTTTTCCACACTAATACAAGTGCAAAAGTGGTTTCCTGCACCAACCCAAGTGCGAAAAGTGGTTTTTCAACACTAATACTAGAACGGGCACTCGGTAGAGCGCATACCTTCGCCGCAGCTACTGTTCTGTACTTGGTAAAAATACGATTTTGACCTTTTCGTGACCTTGACCTTGACCTTTGACCCGATTGCTCCCAAAATCTAATCAAATGTGTCCCGTATAATAACCAATCATCCCACCAAATTTCATGCAATTCGGTTGAATACTTTTTGAGTTATGCGAATAACATACACACACACACACAGACATACAAATAAATACACAGCGATCAAAACATAACCTTCCGCTTTTGCGAAGGTAACAAGTGCGAAAAGTGGTTTTTCAACACTAACACAAGTGCGAAAAGTGGTTTTTCAACACTAACACAAGTGCAAAAGTGGTTTCCTGCACTAACACAAGTGCGAAAAGTGGTTTTTCAACACTAACACAAGTGCGAAAAGTGGTTTTTCAGCACTATCACAAGTGCAAAAAGTGTTTTTTCCACACTAATACAAGTGCAAAAGTGGTTTCCTGCACCAACACAAGTGTGAAAAGTGGTTTTTCAACACTAACACAAGTGCGAAAAGTGGTTTTTCAACACTAACACAAGTGCAAAAGTGGTTTCCTGCACCAACACAAGTGCGAAAAGTGGTTTTTCAACACTAACACAAGTGCGAAAAGTGGTTTTTCAACACTAACACAAGTGCGAAAAGTGGTTTTTCAACACTAACACAAGTGCGAAAAGTGGTTTTTCCACACTAATACAAGTGCAAAAGTGGTTTCCTGCACCAACACAAGTGCGAAAAGTGGTTTTTCAACACTAACACAAGTGCGAAAAGTGGTTTTTCAACACTATCACAAGTGCAAAAAGTGGTTTTTCAACACTAACACAAGTGCGAAAAGTGGTTTTTCAACACTAACACAAGTGCAAAAAGTGGTTTTTCAACACTATCACAAGTGCAAAAAGTGTTTTTTCCACACTAATACAAGTGCAAAAGTGGTTTCCTGCACCAACACAAGTGCGAAAAGTAGTT
Organism: Myxine glutinosa; assembly: GCF_964187855.1. Lineage (NCBI taxonomy): Eukaryota > Metazoa > Chordata > Myxini > Myxiniformes > Myxinidae > Myxine > Myxine glutinosa. Next base: position 48,925 of record NW_027618166.1, on the reverse strand, counting down.
TTTCAACATTATCACAAGTGCAAAAAGTGTTTTTTCCACACTGATACAAGTGCAAAAGTGGTTTCCTGCACCAACACAAGTGCGAAAAGTGGTTTTTCAACACTAACACAAGTGCGAAAAGTGGTTTTTGAACACTATCACAAGTGCAAAAAGTGGTTTTTCAACACTAACACAAGTGCAAAAAGTGGTTTTTCAACACTAACACAAGTGCAAATAAGTGGTTTTTCAACACTATCACAAGTGCAAAAAGTGTTTTTTCCACACTAATACAAGTGCAAAAGTGGTTTCCTGCACCAACACAAGTGCGAAAAGTAGTTTTTCAACACTATCACAAGTGCAAAAAGTGATTTTTCCACACTAATACAAGTGCAAAAGGGGTTTCCTGCACCAACACAAGTGCGAAAAGTGGTTTTTCAACACTAACACAAGTGCGAAAAGTGGTTTTTCAATACTAACACAAAAGCGAAAAGTGGTTTTTCAACACTATCACAAGTGCAAAAAGTGGTTTTTCCACACTAATACAAGTGCAAAAGTGGTTTCCTGCACCAACAAAAGTGCGAAAAGTGGTTATTCAACACTAACACAAGTGCGAAAAGTGGTTTTTCAACACTATCACAAGTGCAAAAAGTGTTTTTTCCACACTAATACAAGTGCAAAAGTGGTTTCCTGCACCAACACAAGTGCGAAAAGTGGTTTTTCAACACTAACACATACGCAAAAAGTGGTTTTTCAACACTATCACAAGTGCAAAAAGTGTTTTTTCCACACCAATACAAGTGCAAAAGTGGTTTCCTGCACCAACACAAGTGCGAAAAGTAGTTTTTCAACACTATCACAAGTGCAAAAAGTGATTTTTCCACACTAATACAAGTGCAAAAGGGGTTTCCTGCACCAACACAAGTGCGAAAAGTGGTTTTTCAACACTAACACAAGTGCGAAAAGTGGTTTTTCAATACTAACACAAAAGCGAAAAGTGGTTTTTCAACACTATCACAAGTGCAAAAAGTGGTTTTTCCACACTAATACAAGTGCAAAAGTGGTTTCCTGCACCAACAAAAGTGCGAAAAGTGGTTATTCAACACTAACACAAGTGCGAAAAGTGGTTTTTCAACACTATCACAAGTGCAAAAAGTGTTTTTTCCACACTAATACAAGTGCAAAAGTGGTTTCCTGCACCAACACAAGTGCGAAAAGTGGTTTTTCAACACTAACACATACGCAAAAAGTGGTTTTTCAACACTATCACAAGTGCAAAAAGTGTTTTTTCCACACCAATACAAGTGCAAAAGTGGTTTCCTGCACCAACACAAGTGCGAAAAGTGGTTTTTCCACAATAATACAAGTGCAAAAGTGGTTTCCTGCACCAACACAAGTGTGAAAAGTGGTTTTTCAACACTAACACAAGTGCGAAAAGTGGTTTTTCCACACTAATACAAGTGCAAAAGTGGTTTCCTGCACCAACACAAGTGCGAAAAGTGGTTTTTCAACACTAACACAAGTGCGAAAAGTGGTTTTTCAACACTAACACAAGTGCGAAAAGTGGTTTTTCCACACTAATACAAGTGCAAAAGTGTTTTTTCCACACTAATACAAGTGCAAAAGTGGTTTCCTGCACCAACACAAGTGCGAAAAGTGGTTTTTCAACACTAACACAAGTGCGAAAAGTGGTTTTTCAACACTAACACAAGTGCGAAAAGTGGTTTTTCCACACTAATACAAGTGCAAAAGTGGTTTCCTGCACCAACACAAGTGCGAAAAGTGGTTTTTCAACACTAACACAAGTGCGAAAAGTGTTTTTTCCACACTAATACAAGTGCAAAAGTGGTTTCCTGCACCAACACAAGTGCGAAAAGTAGTTTTTCAACACTATCACAAGTGCAAAAAGTGTTTTTTCCACACTAATACAAGTGCAAAAGTGGTTTCCTGCACCAACACAAGTGCGAAAAGTGGTTTTTCAACACTAACACAAGTGCGAAAAGTGGTTTTTCAACACTAACACAAGTGCGAAAAGTGGTTTTTCAACACTATCACAAGTGCAAAAAGTGTGTTTTCCACACTAATACAAGTGCAAAAGTGGTTTCCTGCACCAACACAAGTGCGAAACGTGGTTTTTCAACACTAACACAAGTGCGAAAAGTGGTTTTTCAACACTAACACAAGTGCGAAAAGTGGTTTTTCAACACTAACACAAGTGCGAAAAGTGGTTTTTCAACACTAACACAAGTGCGAAAAGTGGTTTTTCCACACTAATACAAGTGCAAAAGTGTTTTTTCCACACTAATACAAGTGCAAAAGTGGTTTCCTGCACCAACCCAAGTGCGAAAAGTGGTTTTTCAACACTAATACTAGAACGGGCACTCGGTAGAGCGCATACCTTCGCCGCAGCTACTGTTCTGTACTTGGTAAAAATACGATTTTGACCTTTTCGTGACCTTGACCTTGACCTTTGACCCGATTGCTCCCAAAATCTAATCAAATGTGTCCCGTATAATAACCAATCATCCCACCAAATTTCATGCAATTCGGTTGAATACTTTTTGAGTTATGCGAATAACATACACACACACACACAGACATACAAATAAATACACAGCGATCAAAACATAACCTTCCGCTTTTGCGAAGGTAACAAGTGCGAAAAGTGGTTTTTCAACACTAACACAAGTGCGAAAAGTGGTTTTTCAACACTAACACAAGTGCAAAAGTGGTTTCCTGCACTAACACAAGTGCGAAAAGTGGTTTTTCAACACTAACACAAGTGCGAAAAGTGGTTTTTCAGCACTATCACAAGTGCAAAAAGTGTTTTTTCCACACTAATACAAGTGCAAAAGTGGTTTCCTGCACCAACACAAGTGTGAAAAGTGGTTTTTCAACACTAACACAAGTGCGAAAAGTGGTTTTTCAACACTAACACAAGTGCAAAAGTGGTTTCCTGCACCAACACAAGTGCGAAAAGTGGTTTTTCAACACTAACACAAGTGCGAAAAGTGGTTTTTCAACACTAACACAAGTGCGAAAAGTGGTTTTTCAACACTAACACAAGTGCGAAAAGTGGTTTTTCCACACTAATACAAGTGCAAAAGTGGTTTCCTGCACCAACACAAGTGCGAAAAGTGCTTTTTCAACACTAACACAAGTGCGAAAAGTGGTTTTTCAACACTATCACAAGTGCAAAAAGTGGTTTTTCAACACTAACACAAGTGCGAAAAGTGGTTTTTCAACACTAACACAAGTGCAAAAAGTGGTTTTTCAACACTATCACAAGTGCAAAAAGTGTTTTTTCCACACTAATACAAGTGCAAAAGTGGTTTCCTGCACCAACACAAGTGCGAAAAGTAGTTTTTCAACACTATCACAAGTGCAAAAAGTGTTTTTTCCACACTGATACAAGTGCAAAAGTGGTTTCCTGCACCAACACAAGTGCGAAAAGTGGTTTTTCAACACTAACACAAGTGCGAAAAGTGGTTTTTGAACACTATCACAAGTGCAAAAAGTGGTTTTTCAACACTAACACAAGTGCGAAAAGTGGTTTTTCAACACTAACACAAGTGCAAATAAGTGGTTTTTCAACACTATCACAAGTGCAAAAAGTGTTTTTTCCACACTAATACAAGTGCAAAAGTGGTTTCCTGCACCAACACAAGTGCGAAAAGTAGTTTTTCAACACTATCGCAAGTGCAAAAAGTGATTTTTCCACACTAATACAAGTGCAAAAGGGGTTTCCTGCACCAACACAAGTGCGAAAAGTGGTTTTTCAACACTAACACAAGTGCGAAAAGTGGTTTTTCAATACTAACACAAAAGCGAAAAGTGGTTTTTCATCACTATCACAAGTGCAAAAAGTGGTTTTTCCACACTAATACAAGTGCAAAAGTGGTTTCCTGCACCAACAAAAGTGCGAAAAGTGGTTATTCAACACTAACACAAGTGCGAAAAGTGGTTTTTCAACACTATCACAAGTGCAAAAAGTGTTTTTTCCACACTAATACAAGTGCAAAAGTGGTTTCCTGCACCAACACAAGTGCGAAAAGTGGTTTTTCAACACTAACACATATGCAAAAAGTGGTTTTTCAACACTATCACAAGTGCAAAAAGTGTTTTTTCCACACCAATACAAGTGCAAAAGTGGTTTCCTGCACCAACACAAGTGCGAAAAGTGGTTTTTCCACAATAATACAAGTGCAAAAGTGGTTTCCTGCACCAACACAAGTGTGAAAAGTGGTTTTTCAACACTAATACAAGTGCAAAAGTGGTTTCCTGCACCAACAAAAGTGCGAAAAGTGGTTTTTCAACACTATCACAAGTGCAAAAAGTGTTTTTTCCACACTAATACAAGTGCAAAAGTGGTTTCCTGCACCAACAAAAGTGCGAAAAGTGGTTATTCAACACTAACACAAGTGCGAAAAGTGGTTTTTCAACACTATCACAAGTGCAAAAAGTGTTTTTTCCACACTAATACAAGTGCAAAAGTGGTTTCCTGCACCAACACAAGTGCGAAAAGTGGTTTTTCAACACTAACACATACGCAAAAAGTGGTTTTTCAACACTATCACAAGTGCAAAAAGTGTTTTTTCCACACCAATACAAGTGCAAAAGTGGTTTCCTGCACCAACACAAGTGCGAAAAGTGGTTTTTCCACAATAATACAAGTGCAAAAGTGGTTTCCTGCACCAACACAAGTGTGAAAAGTGGTTTTTCAACACTAACACAAGTGCGAAAAGTGGTTTTTCCACACTAATACAAGTGCAAAAGTGGTTTCCTGCACCAACACAAGTGCGAAAAGTGGTTTTTCAACACTAACACAAGTGCGAAAAGTGGTTTTTCAACACTAACACAAGTGCGAAAAGTGGTTTTTCCACACTAATACAAGTGCAAAAGTGTTTTTTCCACACTAATACAAGTGCAAAAGTGGTTTCCTGCACCAACACAAGTGCGAAAAGTGGTTTTTCAACACTAACACAAGTGCGAAAAGTGGTTTTTCAACACTAACACAAGTGCGAAAAGTGGTTTTTCCACACTAATACAAGTGCAAAAGTGGTTTCCTGCACCAACACAAGTGCGAAAAGTGGTTTTTCAACACTAACACAAGTGCGAAAAGTGTTTTTTCCACACTAATACAAGTGCAAAAGTGGTTTCCTGCACCAACACAAGTGCGAAAAGTAGTTTTTCAACACTATCACAAGTGCAAAAAGTGTTTTTTCCACACTAATACAAGTGCAAAAGTGGTTTCCTGCACCAACACAAGTGCGAAAAGTGGTTTTTCAACACTAACACAAGTGCGAAAAGTGGTTTTTCAACACTAACACAAGTGCGAAAAGTGGTTTTTCAACACTATCACAAGTGCAAAAAGTGTGTTTTCCACACTAATACAAGTGCAAAAGTGGTTTCCTGCACCAACACAAGTGCGAAACGTGGTTTTTCAACACTAACACAAGTGCAAAAGTGGTTTCCAGCACCAACACAAGTGCGAAAAGTGGTTTTTCAACACTAACACAAGTGCGAAAAGTGGTTTTTCAACACTAACACAAGTGCAAAAAGTGGTTTTTGAACACTATCACAAGTGCAAAAAGTGGTTTTTCAACACTAACACAAGTGCGAAAAGTGGTTTTTCAACACTAACACAAGTGCAAAAAGTAGTTTTTCAACACTATCACAAGTGCAAAAAGTGGTTTTTCCACACTAATACAAGTGCAAAAGTAGTATCACAAGTGGTTTCCTGCACCAACACAAGTGCGAAAAGTGGTTTTTCAACACTAACACAAGTGCGAAAAGTAGTTTTTCAACACTATCACAAGTGCAAAAAGTGTTTTTTCCACACTAATACAAGTGCAAAAGTGGTTTCCTGCACCAACACAAGTGCGAAAAGTGGTTTTTCAACACTAACACAAGTGCGAAAAGTGGTTTTTCAATACTAACACAAATGCGAAAAGCGGTTTTTCAACACTATCACAAGTGCAAAAAGTGGTTTTCCACACTAATACAAGTGCAAAAGTGGTTTCCTGCACCAACACAAGTGCGAAATGTGGTTATTCAACACTAACACAAGTGCGAAAAGTGGTTTTTCAACACTATCACAAGTGCAAAAAGTGTTTTTTCCACACTAATACAAGTGCAAAAGTGGTTTCCTGCACCAACACAAGTGCGAAAAGTGGTTTTTCAACACTAACACATATGCGAAAAGTGGTTTTTCAACACTATCACAAGTGCAAAAAGTGTTTTTCCACACCAATACAAGTGCAAAAGTGGTTTCCTGCACCAACACAAGTGCGAAAAGTGGTTTTTCAACACTAACACAAGTGCGAAAAGTGGTTTTTCAACACTAACACAAGTGCGAAAAGTGGTTTTTTAACACTATCACAAGAGCAAAAAGTGTTTTTTCCACACTAATACAAGTGCAAAAGTGGTTTCCTGCACCAACACAAGTGCGAAAAGTGGTTTTTCAACACTAACACAAGTGCGAAAAGTGGTTTTTCAACACTAACACAAGTGCGAAAAGTGGTTTTTCCACACTAATACAAGTGCAAAAGTGTTTTTTCCACACTAATACAAGTGCAAAAGTGGTTTCCTGCACCAACCCAAGTGCGAAAAGTGGTTTTTCAACACTAATACAAGTGCGAAAAGTGGTTTTTCAACACTAACACAAGTGCGAAAAGTGGTTTTTCAACACTAACACAAGTGCAAAAGTGGTTTCCTGCACCAACACAAGTGCGAAAAGTGGTTTTTCAACACTAACACAAGTGCGAAAAGTGGTTTTTCAGCACTATCACAAGTGCAAAAAGTGTTTTTTCCACACTAATACAAGTGCAAAAGTGGTTTCCTGCACCAACACAAGTGTGAAAAGTGGTTTTTCAACACTAACACAAGTGCGAAAAGTGGTTTTTCAACACTAACACAAGTGCAAAAGTGGTTTCCTGCACCAACACAAGTGCGAAAAGTGGTTTTTCAACACTAACACAAGTGCGAAAAGTGGTTTTTCAACACTAACACAAGTGCGAAAAGTGGTTTTTCCACACTAATACAAGTGCAAAAGTGGTTTCCTGCACCAACACAAGTGCGAAAAGTGGTTTTTCAACACTAACACAAGTGCGAAAAGTGGTTTTTCAACACTATCACAAGTGCAAAAAGTGGTTTTTCAACACTAACACAAGTGCGAAAAGTGGTTTTTCAACACTATCACAAGTGCAAAAAGTGTTTTTTCCACACTAATACAAGTGCAAAAGTGGTTTCCTGCACCAACACAAGTGCGAAAAGTAGTTTTTCAACACTATCACAAGTGCAAAAAGTGTTTTTTCCACACTGATACAAGTGCAAAAGTGGTTTCCTGCACCAACACAAGTGCGAAAAGTGGTTTTTCAACACTAACACAAATGCGAAAAGTGGTTTTTGAACACTATCACAAGTGCAAAAAGTGGTTTTTCAACACTAACACAAGTGCGAAAAGTGGTTTTTCAACACTAACACAAGTGCAAAAAGTGGTTTTTCAACACTATCACAAGTGCAAAAAGTGTTTTTTCCACACTAATACAAGTGCAAAAGTGGTTTCCTGCACCAACACAAGTGCGAAAAGTAGTTTTTCAACACTATCACAAGTGCAAAAAGTGATTTTTCCACACTAATACAAGTGCAAAAGTGGTTTCCTGCACCAACACAAGTGCGAAAAGTGGTTTTTCAACACTAACACAAGTGCGAAAAGTGGTTTTTCAATACTAACACAAATGCGAAAAGTGGTTTTTCAACACTATCACAAGTGCAAAAAGTGGTTTTTCCACACTAATACAAGTGCAAAAGTGGTTTCCTGCACCAACACAAGTGCGAAAAGTGGTTTTTCAACACTAACACATACGCGAAAAGTGGTTTTTCAACACTATCACAAGTGCAAAAAGTGTTTTTTCCACACCAATACAAGTGCAAAAGTGGTTTCCTGCACCAACACAAGTGCGAAAAGTGGTTTTTCCACAATAATACAAGTGCAAAAGTGGTTTCCTGCACCAACACAAGTGTGAAAAGTGGTTTTTCAACACTAACACAAGTGCGAAAAGTGGTTTTTCAACACTATCACAAGTGCAAAAAGTGTTTTTTCCACACCAATACAAGTGCAAAAGTGGTTTCCTGCACCAACACAAGTGCGAAAAGTGGTTTTTCCACACTAATACAAGTGCAAAAGTGGTTTCCTGCACCAACACAAGTGCGAAATGTGGTTTTTCAACACTAACACAAGTGCGAAAAGTGGTTTTTCAACACTATCACAAGTGCAAAAAGTGTTTTTTCCACACTAATACAAGTGCAAAAGTGGTTTCCTGCACCAACCCAAGTGCGAAAAGTGGTTTTTCAACACTAACACAAGTGCGAAAAGTGGTTTTTCAACACTAACACAAGTGCGAAAAGTGGTTTTTCAACACTAACACAAGTGCAAAAGTGGTTTCCTGCACCAACACAAGTGCGAAAAGTGGTTTTCAACACTAACACAAGTGCGAAAAGTGGTTTTTCCGCACTATCACAAGTGCAAAAAGTGTTTTTCCACACTAATACAAGTGCAAAAGTGGTTTCCTGCACCAACACAAGTGTGAAAAGTGGTTTTTCAACACTAACACAAGCGCAAAAAGTGGTTTTTAAACACTAACACAAGTGCAAAAGTGGTTTCCTGCACCAACACAAGTGCGAAAAGTGGTTTTTCAACACTAACACAAGTGCGAAAAGTGGTTTTTCAACACTAACACAAGTGCGAAAAGTGGTTTTTCCACACTAATACAAGTGCAAAAGTGGTTTCCTGCACCAACACAAGTGCGAAAAGTGGTTTTTCAACACTAACACAAGTGCAAAAAGTGGTTTTTGAACACTATCACAAGTGCAAAAAGTGGTTTTTCAACACTAACACAAGTGCGAAAAGTGGTTTTTCAACACTAACACAAGTGCAAAAAGTAGTTTTTCAACACTATCACAAGTGCAAAAAGTGGTTTTTCCACACTAATACAAGTGCAAAAGTAGTATCACAAGTGGTTTCCTGCACCAACACAAGTGCGAAAAGTGGTTTTTCAACACTAACACAAGTGCGAAAAGTAGTTTTTCAACACTATCACAAGTGCAAAAAGTGTTTTTTCCACACTAATACAAGTGCAAAAGTGGTTTCCTGCACCAACACAAGTGCGAAAAGTGGTTTTTCAACACTAACACAAGTGCGAAAAGTGGTTTTTCAATACTAACACAAATGCGAAAAGCGGTTTTTCAACACTATCACAAGTGCAAAAAGTGGTTTTTCCACACTAATACAAGTGCAAAAGTGGTTTCCTGCACCAACACAAGTGCGAAATGTGGTTATTCAACACTAACACAAGTGCGAAAAGTGGTTTTTCAACACTATCACAAGTGCAAAAAGTGTTTTTTCCACACTAATACAAGTGCAAAAGTGGTTTCCTGCACCAACACAAGTGCGAAAAGTGGTTTTTCAACACTAACACATATGCGAAAAGTGGTTTTTCAACACTATCACAAGTGCAAAAAGTGTTTTTCCACACCAATACAAGTGCAAAAGTGGTTTCCTGCACCAACACAAGTGCGAAAAGTGGTTTTTCAACACTAACACAAGTGCGAAAAGTGGTTTTTCAACACTAACACAAGTGCGAAAAGTGGTTTTTTAACACTATCACAAGAGCAAAAAGTGTTTTTTCCACACTAATACAAGTGCAAAAGTGGTTTCCTGCACCAACACAAGTGCGAAAAGTGGTTTTTCAACACTAACACAAGTGCGAAAAGTGGTTTTTCAACACTAACACAAGTGCGAAAAGTGGTTTTTCCACACTAATACAAGTGCAAAAGTGTTTTTTCCACACTAATACAAGTGCAAAAGTGGTTTCCTGCACCAACCCAAGTGCGAAAAGTGGTTTTTCAACACTAATACAAGTGCGAAAAGTGGTTTTTCAACACTAACACAAGTGCGAAAAGTGGTTTTTCAACACTAACACAAGTGCAAAAGTGGTTTCCTGCACCAACACAAGTGCGAAAAGTGGTTTTTCAACACTAACACAAGTGCGAAAAGTGGTTTTTCAGCACTATCACAAGTGCAAAAAGTGTTTTTTCCACACTAATACAAGTGCAAAAGTGGTTTCCTGCACCAACACAAGTGTGAAAAGTGGTTTTTCAACACTAACACAAGTGCGAAAAGTGGTTTTTCAACACTAACACAAGTGCAAAAGTGGTTTCCTGCACCAACACAAGTGCGAAAAGTGGTATTTCAACACTAACACAAGTGCGAAAAGTGGTTTTTCAACACTAACACAAGTGCGAAAAGTGGTTTTTCCACACTAATACAAGTGCAAAAGTGGTTTCCTGCACCAACACAAGTGCGAAAAGTGGTTTTTCAACACTAACACAAGTGCGAAAAGTGGTTTTTCAACACTATCACAAGTGCAAAAAGTGGTTTTTCAACACTAACACAAGTGCGAAAAGTGGTTTTTCAACACTATCACAAGTGCAAAAAGTGTTTTTTCCACACTAATACAAGTGCAAAAGTGGTTTCCTGCACCAACACAAGTGCGAAAAGTAGTTTTTCAACACTATCACAAGTGCAAAAAGTGTTTTTTCCACACTGATACAAGTGCAAAAGTGGTTTCCTGCACCAACACAAGTGCGAAAAGTGGTTTTTCAACACTAACACAAATGCGAAAAGTGGTTTTTGAACACTATCACAAGTGCAAAAAGTGGTTTTTCAACACTAACACAAGTGCGAAAAGTGGTTTTTCAACACTAACACAAGTGCAAAAAGTGGTTTTTCAACACTATAACAAGTGCAAAAAGTGTTTTTTCCACACTAATACAAGTGCAAAAGTGGTTTCCTGCACCAACACAAGTGCGAAAAGTAGTTTTTCAACACTATCACAAGTGCAAAAAGTGATTTTTCCACACTAATACAAGTGCAAAAGTGGTTTCCTGCACCAACACAAGTGCGAAAAGTGGTTTTTCAACACTAACACAAGTGCGAAAAGTGGTTTTTCAATACTAACACAAATGCGAAAAGTGGTTTTTCAACACTATCACAAGTGCAAAAAGTGGTTTTTCCACACTAATACAAGTGCAAAAGTGGTTTCCTGCACCAACAAAAGTGCGAAAAGTGGTTATTCAACACTAACACAAGTGCAAAAAGTGGTTTTTCAACACTATCACAAGTGCAAAAAGTGTTTTTTCCACACTAATACAAGTGCAAAAGTGGTTTCCTGCACCAACACAAGTGCGAAAAGTGGTTTTTCAACACTAACACATACGCGAAAAGTGGTTTTTCAACACTATCACAAGTGCAAAAAGTGTTTTTTCCACACCAATACAAGTGCAAAAGTGGTTTCCTGCACCAACACAAGTGCGAAAAGTGGTTTTTCCACAATAATACAAGTGCAAAAGTGGTTTCCTGCACCAACACAAGTGTGAAAAGTGGTTTTTCAACACTAACACAAGTGCGAAAAGTGGTTTTTCAACACTATCACAAGTGCAAAAAGTGTTTTTTCCACACCAATACAAGTGCAAAAGTGGTTTCCTGCACCAACACAAGTGCGAAAAGTGGTTTTTCCACACTAATACAAGTGCAAAAGTGGTTTCCTGCACCAACACAAGTGCGAAATGTGGTTTTTCAACACTAACACAAGTGCGAAAAGTGGTTTTTCAACACTATCACAAGTGCAAAAAGTGTTTTTTCCACACTAATACAAGTGCAAAAGTGGTTTCCTGCACCAACCCAAGTGCGAAAAGTGGTTTTTCAACACTAACACAAGTGCGAAAAGTGGTTTTTCAACACTAACACAAGTGCGAAAAGTGGTTTTTCAACACTAACACAAGTGCAAAAGTGGTTTCCTGCACCAACACAAGTGCGAAAAGTGGTTTTCAACACTAACACAAGTGCGAAAAGTGGTTTTTCCGCACTATCACAAGTGCAAAAAGTGTTTTTCCACACTAATACAAGTGCAAAAGTGGTTTCCTGCACCAACACAAGTGTGAAAAGTGGTTTTTCAACACTAACACAAGCGCAAAAAGTGGTTTTTAAACACTAACACAAGTGCAAAAGTGGTTTCCTGCACCAACACAAGTGCGAAAAGTGGTTTTTCAACACTAACACAAGTGCGAAAAGTGGTTTTTCAACACTAACACAAGTGCGAAAAGTGGTTTTTCAACACTAACACAAGTGCGAAAAGTGGTTTTTCCACACTAATACAAGTGCAAAAGTGGTTTCCTGCACCAACACAAGTGCGAAAAGTGGTTTTTCAACACTAACACAAGTGCAAAAAGTGGTTTTTGAACACTATCACAAGTGCAAAAAGTGGTTTTTCAACACTAACACAAGTGCGAAAAGTGGTTTTTCAACACTAACACAAGTGCAAAAAGTAGTTTTTCAACACTATCACAAGTGCAAAAAGTGGTTTTTCCACACTAATACAAGTGCAAAAGTAGTATCACAAGTGGTTTCCTGCACCAACACAAGTGCGAAAAGTGGTTTTTCAACACTAACACAAGTGCGAAAAGTAGTTTTTCAACACTATCACAAGTGCAAAAAGTGTTTTTTCCACACTAATACAAGTGCAAAAGTGGTTTCCTGCACCAACACAAGTGCGAAAAGTGGTTTTTCAACACTAACACAAGTGCGAAAAGTGGTTTTTCAATACTAACACAAATGCGAAAAGCGGTTTTTCAACACTATCACAAGTGCAAAAAGTGGTTTTTCCACACTAATACAAGTGCAAAAGTGGTTTCCTGCACCAACACAAGTGCGAAATGTGGTTATTCAACACTAACACAAGTGCGAAAAGTGGTTTTTCAACACTATCACAAGTGCAAAAAGTGTTTTTTCCACACTAATACAAGTGCAAAAGTGGTTTCCTGCACCAACACAAGTGCGAAAAGTGGTTTTTCAACACTAACACATATGCGAAAAGTGGTTTTTCAACACTATCACAAGTGCAAAAAGTGTTTTTCCACACCAATACAAGTGCAAAAGTGGTTTCCTGCACCAACACAAGTGCGAAAAGTGGTTTTTCAACACTAACACAAGTGCGAAAAGTGGTTTTTCAACACTAACACAAGTGCGAAAAGTGGTTTTTTAACACTATCACAAGAGCAAAAAGTGTTTTTTCCACACTAATACAAGTGCAAAAGTGGTTTCCTGCACCAACACAAGTGCGAAAAGTGGTTTTTCAACACTAACACAAGTGCGAAAAGTGGTTTTTCAACACTAACACAAGTGCGAAAAGTGGTTTTTCCACACTAATACAAGTGCAAAAGTGTTTTTTCCACACTAATACAAGTGCAAAAGTGGTTTCCTGCACCAACCCAAGTGCGAAAAGTGGTTTTTCAACACTAATACAAGTGCGAAAAGTGGTTTTTCAACACTAACACAAGTGCGAAAAGTGGTTTTTCAACACTAACACAAGTGCAAAAGTGGTTTCCTGCACCAACACAAGTGCGAAAAGTGGTTTTTCAACACTAACACAAGTGCGAAAAGTGGTTTTTCAGCACTATCACAAGTGCAAAAAGTGTTTTTTCCACACTAATACAAGTGCAAAAGTGGTTTCCTGCACCAACACAAGTGTGAAAAGTGGTTTTTCAACACTAACACAAGTGCGAAAAGTGGTTTTTCAACACTAACACAAGTGCAAAAGTGGTTTCCTGCACCAACACAAGTGCGAAAAGTGGTTTTTCAACACTAACACAAGTGCGAAAAGTGGTTTTTCAACACTAACACAAGTGCGAAAAGTGGTTTTTCCACACTAATACAAGTGCAAAAGTGGTTTCCTGCACCAACACAAGTGCGAAAAGTGGTTTTTCAACACTAACACAAGTGCGAAAAGTGGTTTTTCAACACTATCACAAGTGCAAAAAGTGGTTTTTCAACACTAACACAAGTGCGAAAAGTGGTTTTTCAACACTAACACAAGTGCAAAAAGTGGTTTTTCAACACTATCACAAGTGCAAAAAGTGTTTTTTCCACACTAATACAAGTGCAAAAGTGGTTTCCTGCACCAACACAAGTGCGAAAAGTAGTTTTTCAACACTATCACAAGTGCAAAAAGTGTTTTTTCCACACTGATACAAGTGCAAAAGTGGTTTCCTGCACCAACACAAGTGCGAAAAGTGGTTTTTCAACACTAACACAAATGAGAAAAGTGGTTTTTGAACACTATCACAAGTGCAAAAAGTGGTTTTTCAACACTAACACAAGTGCGAAAAGTGGTTTTTCAACACTAACACAAGTGCAAAAAGTGGTTTTTCAACACTATCACAAGTGCAAAAAGTGTTTTTTCCACACTAATACAAGTGCAAAAGTGGTTTCCTGCACCAACACAAGTGCGAAAAGTAGTTTTTCAACACTATCACAAGTGCAAAAAGTGATTTTTCCACACTAATACAAGTGCAAAAGTGGTTTCCTGCACCAACACAAGTGCGAAAAGTGGTTTTTCAACACTAACACAAGTGCGAAAAGTGGTTTTTCAATACTAACACAAATGCGAAAAGTGGTTTTTCAACACTATCACAAGTGCAAAAAGTGGTTTTTCCACACTAATACAAGTGCAAAAGTGGTTTCCTGCACCAACAAAAGTGCGAAAAGTGGTTATTCAACACTAACACAAGTGCGAAAAGTGGTTTTTCAACACTATCACAAGTGCAAAAAGTGTTTTTTCCACACTAATACAAGTGCAAAAGTGGTTTCCTGCACCAACACAAGTGCGAAAAGTGGTTTTTCAACACTAACACATACGCGAATGTGGTTTTTCAACACTATCACAAGTGCAAAAAGTGTTTTTTCCACACCAATACAAGTGCAAAAGTGGTTTCCTGCACCAACACAAGTGCGAAAAGTGGTTTTTCCACAATAATACAAGTGCAAAAGTGGTTTCCTGCACCAACACAAGTGTGAAAAGTGGTTTTTCAACACTAACACAAGTGCGAAAAGTGGTTTTTCCACACTAATACAAGTGCAAAAGTGGTTTCCTGCACCAACACAAGTGCGAAAAGTGGTTTTTCAACACTAACACAAGTGCGAAAAGTGGTTTTTCAACACTAACACAAGTGCGAAAAGTGGTTTTTCCACACTAATACAAGTGCAAAAGTGTTTTTTCCACACTAATACAAGTGCAAAAGTGGTTTCCTGCACCAACACAAGTGCGAAAAGTGGTTTTTCAACACTAACACAAGTGCGAAAAGTGGTTTTTCAACACTAACACAAGTGCGAAAAGTGGTTTTTCCACACTAATACAAGTGCAAAAGTGGTTTCCTGCACCAACACAAGTGCGAAAAGTGGTTTTTCAACACTAACACAAGTGCGAAAAGTGTTTTTTCCACATTAATACAAGTGCAAAAGTGGTTTCCTGCACCAACACAAGTGCGAAAAGTAGTTTTTCAACACTATCACAAGTGCAAAAAGTGTTTTTTCCACACTAATACAAGTGCAAAAGTGGTTTCCTGCACCAACACAAGTGCGAAAAGTGGTTTTTCAACACTAACACAAGTGCGAAAAGTGGTTTTTCAATACTGACACAAATGCGAAAAGTGGTTTTTCAACACTATCACAAGTGCAAAAAGTGGTTTTTGCACACTAATACAAGTGCAAAAGTGGTTTCCTGCACCAACACAAGTGCGAAAAGTGGTTATTCAACACTAACACAAGTGCGAAAAGTGGTTTTTCAACACTATCACAAGTGCAAAAAGTGTGTTTTCCACACTAATACAAGTGCAAAAGTGGTTTCCTGCACCAACACAAGTGCAAAAAGTGGTTTTTCAACACTAACACATATGCGAAAAGTGGTTTTTCAACACTATCACAAGTGCAAAAAGTGTTTTTTCCACACTAATACAAGTGCAAAAGTGGTTTCCTGCACCAACACAAGTGCGAAAAGTGGTTTTTCAACACTAACACAAGTGCGAAAAGTGGTTTTTCAACACTAACACAAGTGCGAAAAGTGGTTTTTCCACACTAATACAAGTGCAAAAGTGGTTTCCTGCACCAACACAAGTGCGAAAAGTGGTTTTTCAACACTAACACAAGTGCGAAAAGTGGTTTTTTAACACTATCACAAGAGCAAAAAGTGGTTTTTCCACACTAATACAAGTGCAAAAGTGCTTTCCTGCACCAACACAAGTGCGAAAAGTGGTTTTTCAACACTAACACAAGTGCGAAAAGTGGTTTTTCAACATTAACACAAGTGCGAAAAGTGGTTTTTCCACACTAATACAAGTGCAAAAGTGGTTTCCTGCACCAACACAAGTGCGAAAAGTGGTTTTTCAACACTAACACAAGTGCGAAAAGTGGTTTTTGAACACTATCACAAGTGCAAAAAGTGGTTTTTCCACACTAATACAAGTGCAAAAGTGGTTTCCTGCACCAACACAAGTGCGAAAAGTGGTTTTTCAACACCAACACAAGTGCGAAAAGTGGTTTTTCAACAATATCACAAGTGCAAAAAGTGTTTTTTCCACACTAATACAAGTGCAAAAGTGGTTTCCTGCACCAACACAAGTGCGAAAAGTGGTTTTTCAACACTAACACAAGTGCGAAAAGTGGTTTTTCAACACTAACACAAGTGCAAAAGTGGTTTCCTGCACCAACACAAGTGCGAAAAGTGGTTTTTCAACACTAACACAAGTGCGAAAAGTGGTTTTTCAACACCAACACAAGTGCGAAAAGTGGTTTTTCAACACTAACACAAGTGCGAAAAGTGGTTTTTCCACACTAATACAAGTGCAAAAGTGGTTTCCTGCACCAACACAAGTGCGAAAAGTGGTTTTTCAACACTAACACAAGTGCGAAAAGTGGTTTTTCAACACTATCACAAGTGCAAAAAGTAGTTTTTCAACACTAACACAAGTGCGAAAAGTTATTTTTCAACACCAACACAAGTGCGAAAAGTGGTTTTTCAACACTAACACAAGTGCGAAAAGTGGTTTTTCAACACTAACACAATTGCAAAAAGTGGTTTTTCCACACTAATACAAGTGCAAAAGTGGTTTCCTGCACCAACACAAGTGCGAAAAGTGGTTTTTCAACACTAACACAAGTGCGAAAAGTGGTTTTTCAACATTATCACAAGTGCAAAAAGTGGTTTTTCAACACTAACACAAGTGCAAAAGTGGTTTCCTGCACCAACACAAGTGCGAAAAGTGGTTTTTCAACACTAACACAAGTGCGAAAAGTGGTTTTTCAACACCAACACAAGTGCGAAAAGTGGTTTTTCAACACTAACGCAAGTGCGAAAAGTGGTTTTTCCACACTAATACAAGTGCGAAAAGTGGTTTTTCAACACTAACGCAAGTGCGAAAAGTGGTTTTTCCACACTAATACAAGTGCAAAAGTGGTTTCCTGCACCATCACAAGTGCAAAAAGTGGTTTTTCAACACTAACACAAGTGCGAAAAGTGGTTTTTCAACACTAACACAAGTGCGAAAAGTGGTTTTTCAACGCTAACACAAGTGCGAAAAGTGGTTTTTCAACACTATCACAAGTACAAAAAGTGTTTTTCCACACTAATACAAGTGCAAAAGTGGTTTCCTGCACCAACACAAGTGCGAAAAGTGGTTTTTCAACACTAACACAAGTGCAAAAAGTGGTTTTTCAACACTAACACAAGTGCAAAAAGTGTTTTTTCCACACTAATATAAGTGCAAAAGTGGTTTCCTGCACCAACACAAGTGCAAAAAGTGGTTTTTCAACACTAACACAAATGCGAAAAGTGGTTTTTCAACACTATCACAAGTGCAAAAAGTGTTTTTTCCACACTAATACAAGTGCAAAAGTGGTTTCCTGCACCAACACAAGTGCGAAAAGTGGTTTTTCAACACTAACACAAGTGCGAAAAGTGGTTTTTCAACACTAACACAAGTGCGAAAAGTGGTTTTTCCACACTAATACAAGTGCAAAAGTGGTTTCCTGCACCAACACAAGTGCGAAAAGTGGTTTTTCAACACTAACACAAGTGCGAAAAGTGGTTTTTTTAACACTATCACAAGTGCAAAAAGTGTTTTTTCCACACTGATACAAGTGCAAAAGTGGTTTCCTGCACCAACACAAGTGCGAAAAGTGGTTTTTCAACACTAACACAAGTGCGAAAAGTGGTTTTTGAACACTATCACAAGTGCAAAAAGTAGGTTTTTCAACACTAACACAAGTGCGAAAAGTGGTTTTTCAACACTAACACAAGTGCAAAAAGTGGTTTTTCAACACTATCACAAGTGCAAAAAGTGTTTTTTCCACACTAATACAAGTGCAAAAGTGGTTTCCTGCACCAACACAAGTGTGAAAAGTAGTTTTTCAACACTATCACAAGTGCAAAAAGTGATTTTTCCACACTAATACAAGTGCAAAAGGGGTTTCCTGCACCAACACAAGTGCGAAAAGTGGTTTTTCAACACTAACACAAGTGCGAAAAGTGGTTTTTCAATACTAACACAAATGCGAAAAGTGGTTTTTCAACACTATCACAAGTGCAAAAAGTGGTTTTTCTACACTAATACAAGTGCAAAAGTGGTTTCCTGCACCAACAAAAGTGCGAAAAGTGGTTATTCAACACTAACACAAGTGCGAAAAGTGGTTTTTCAACACTATCACAAGTGCAAAAAGTGTTTTTTCCACACTAATACAAGTGCAAAAGTGGTTTCCTGCACCAACACAAGTGCGAAAAGTGGTTTTTCAACACTAACACATACGCGAAAAGTGGTTTTTCAACACTATCACAAGTGCAAAAAGTGTTTTTTCCACACCAATACAAGTGCAAAAGTGGTTTCCTGCACCAACACAAGTGCGAAAAGTGGTTTTTCCACAATAATACAAGTGCAAAAGTGGTTTCCTGCACCAACACAAGTGTGAAAAGTGGTTTTTCAACACTAACACAAGTGCGAAAAGTGGTTTTTCCACACTAATACAAGTGCAAAAGTGGTTTCCTGCACCAACACAAGTGCGAAAAGTGGTTTTTCAACACTAACACAAGTGCGAAAAGTGGTTTTTCAACACTAACACAAGTGCGAAAAGTGGTTTTTCCACACTAATACAAGTGCAAAAGTGTTTTTTCCACACTAATACAAGTGCAAAAGTGGTTTCCTGCACCAACACAAGTGCGAAAATTGGTTTTTCAACACTAACACAAGTGCGAAAAGTGGTTTTTCAACACTAACACAAGTGCGAAAAGTGGTTTTTCCACACTAATACAAGTGCAAAAGTGGTTTCCTGCACCAACACAAGTGCGAAAAGTGGTTTTTCAACACTAACACAAGTGCGAAAAGTGTTTTTTCCACACTAATACAAGTGCAAAAGTGGTTTCCTGCACCAACACAAGTGCGAAAAGTAGTTTTTCAACACTATCACAAGTGCAAAAAGTGTTTTTTCCACACTAATACAAGTGCAAAAGTGGTTTCCTGCACCAACACAAGTGCGAAAAGTGGTTTTTCAACACTAACACAAGTGCGAAAAGTGGTTTTTCAACACTAACACAAGTGCGAAAAGTGGTTTTTCAACACTATCACAAGTGCAAAAAGTGTGTTTTCCACACTAATACAAGTGCAAAAGTGGTTTCCTGCACCAACACAAGTGCGAAACGTGGTTTTTCAACACTAACACAAGTGCAAAAGTGGTTTCCAGCACCAACACAAGTGCGAAAAGTGGTTTTTCAACACTAACACAAGTGCGAAAAGTGGTTTTTCAACATTAACACAAGTGCGAAAAGTGGTTTTTCAACATTAACACAAGTGCGAAAAGTAGTTTTTCCACACTAATACAAGTGCAAAAGTGGTTTCCTGCACCAACACAAGTGCGAAATGTGGTTTTTCAACACTAACACAAGTGCGAAAAGTGGTTTTTCAACACTATCACAAGTGCAAAAAGTGTTTTTTCCACACTAATACAAGTGCAAAAGTGGTTTCCTGCACCAACCCAAGTGCGAAAAGTGGTTTTTCAACACTAACACAAGTGCGAAAAGTGGTTTTTCAACACTAACACAAGTGCGAAAAGTGGTTTTTCAACACTAACACAAGTGCAAAAGTGGTTTCCTGCACCAACACAAGTGCGAAAAGTGGTTTTCAACACTAACACAAGTGCGAAAAGTGGTTTTTCCGCACTATCACAAGTGCAAAAAGTGTTTTTCCACACTAATACAAGTGCAAAAGTGGTTTCCTGCACCAACACAAGTGTGAAAAGTGGTTTTTCAACACTAACACAAGCGCAAAAAGTGGTTTTTAAACACTAACACAAGTGCAAAAGTGGTTTCCTGCACCAACACAAGTGCGAAAAGTGGTTTTTCAACACTAACACAAGTGCGAAAAGTGGTTTTTCAACACTAACACAAGTGCGAAAAGTGGTTTTTCAACACTAACACAAGTGCGAAAAGTGGTTTTTCCACACTAATACAAGTGCAAAAGTGGTTTCCTGCACCAACACAAGTGCGAAAAGTGGTTTTTCAACACTAACACAAGTGCAAAAAGTGGTTTTTGAACACTATCACAAGTGCAAAAAGTGGTTTTTCAACACTAACACAAGTGCGAAAAGTGGTTTTTCAACACTAACACAAGTGCAAAAAGTAGTTTTTCAACACTATCACAAGTGCAAAAAGTGGTTTTTCCACACTAATACAAGTGTAAAAGTAGTATCACAAGTGGTTTCCTGCACCAACACAAGTGCGAAAAGTGGTTTTTCAACACTAACACAAGTGCGAAAAGTAGTTTTTCAACACTATCACAAGTGCAAAAAGTGTTTTTTCCACACTAATACAAGTGCAAAAGTGGTTTCCTGCACCAACACAAGTGCGAAAAGTGGTTTTTCAACACTAACACAAGTGCGAAAAGTGGTTTTTCAATACTAACACAAATGCGAAAAGTGGTTTTTCAACACTATCACAAGTGCAAAAAGTGGTTTTCCACACTAATACAAGTGCAAAAGTGGTTTCCTGCACCAACACAAGTGCGAAATGTGGTTATTCAACACTAACACAAGTGCGAAAAGTGGTTTTTCAACACTATCACAAGTGCAAAAAGTGTTTTTTCCACACTAATACAAGTGCAAAAGTGGTTTCCTGCACCAACACAAGTGCGAAAAGTGGTTTTTCAACACTAACACATATGCGAAAAGTGGTTTTTCAACACTATCACAAGTGCAAAAAGTGTTTTTCCACACCAATACAAGTGCAAAAGTGGTTTCCTGCACCAACACAAGTGCGAAAAGTGGTTTTTCAACACTAACACAAGTGCGAAAAGTGGTTTTTCAACACTAACACAAGTGCGAAAAGTGGTTTTTTAACACTATCACAAGAGCAAAAAGTGTTTTTTCCACACTAATACAAGTGCAAAAGTGGTTTCCTGCACCAACACAAGTGCGAAAAGTGGTTTTTCAACACTAACACAAGTGCGAAAAGTGGTTTTTCAACACTAACACAAGTGCGAAAAGTGGTTTTTCCACACTAATACAAGTGCAAAAGTGTTTTTTCCACACTAATACAAGTGCAAAAGTGGTTTCCTGCACCAACCCAAGTGCGAAAAGTGGTTTTTCAACACTAATACAAGTGCGAAAAGTGGTTTTTCAACACTAACACAAGTGCGAAAAGTGGTTTTTCAACACTAACACAAGTGCAAAAGTGGTTTCCTGCACCAACACAAGTGCGAAAAGTGGTTTTTCAACACTAACACAAGTGCGAAAAGTGGTTTTTCAGCACTATCACAAGTGCAAAAAGTGTTTTTTCCACACTAATACAAGTGCAAAAGTGGTTTCCTGCACCAACACAAGTGTGAAAAGTGGTTTTTCAACACTAACACAAGTGCGAAAAGTGGTTTTTCAACACTAACACAAGTGCAAAAGTGGTTTCCTGCACCAACACAAGTGCGAAAAGTGGTTTTTCAACACTAACACAAGTGCGAAAAGTGGTTTTTCAACACTAACACAAGTGCGAAAAGTGGTTTTTCAACACTAACACAAGTGCGAAAAGTGGTTTTTCCACACTAATACAAGTGCAAAAGTGGTTTCCTGCACCAACACAAGTGCAAAAAGTGGTTTTTCAACACTAACACAAGTGCGAAAAGTGGTTTTTCAACACTATCACAAGTGCAAAAAGTGGTTTTTCAACACTAACACAAGTGCGAAAAGTGGTTTTTCAACACTATCACAAGTGCAAAAAGTGGTTTTTCCACACTAATACAAGTGCAAAAGTGGTTTCCTGCACCAACACAAGTGCGAAAAGTAGTTTTTCAACACTATCACAAGTGCGAAAAGTGGTTTTTCAATACTAACACAAATGCGAAAAGTGGTTTTTCCACACTAATACAAGTGCAAAAGTGGTTTCCTGCACCAACACAAGTGCGAAAAGTGGTTTTTCAACACTAACACAAGTGCGAAAAGTGGTTTTTTTAACACTATCACAAGTGCAAAAAGTGTTTTTTCCACACTGATACAAGTGCAAAAGTGGTTTCCTGCACCAACACAAGTGCGAAAAGTGGTTTTTCAACACTAACACAAGTGCGAAAAGTGGTTTTTGAACACTATCACAAGTGCAAAAAGTAGGTTTTTCAACACTAACACAAGTGCGAAAAGTGGTTTTTCAACACTAACACAAGTGCAAAAAGTGGTTTTTCAACACTATCACAAGTGCAAAAAGTGTTTTTTCCACACTAATACAAGTGCAAAAGTGGTTTCCTGCACCAACACAAGTGTGAAAAGTAGTTTTTCAACACTATCACAAGTGCAAAAAGTGATTTTTCCACACTAATACAAGTGCAAAAGGGGTTTCCTGCACCAACACAAGTGCGAAAAGTGGTTTTTCAACACTAACACAAGTGCGAAAAGTGGTTTTTCAATACTAACACAAATGCGAAAAGTGGTTTTTCAACACTATCACAAGTGCAAAAAGTGGTTTTTCTACACTAATACAAGTGCAAAAGTGGTTTCCTGCACCAACAAAAGTGCGAAAAGTGGTTATTCAACACTAACACAAGTGCGAAAAGTGGTTTTTCAACACTATCACAAGTGCAAAAAGTGTTTTTTCCACACTAATACAAGTGCAAAAGTGGTTTCCTGCACCAACACAAGTGCGAAAAGTGGTTTTTCAACACTAACACATACGCGAAAAGTGGTTTTTCAACACTATCACAAGTGCAAAAAGTGTTTTTTCCACACCAATACAAGTGCAAAAGTGGTTTCCTGCACCAACACAAGTGCGAAAAGTGGTTTTTCCACAATAATACAAGTGCAAAAGTGGTTTCCTGCACCAACACAAGTGTGAAAAGTGGTTTTTCAACACTAACACAAGTGCGAAAAGTGGTTTTTCCACACTAATACAAGTGCAAAAGTGGTTTCCTGCACCAACACAAGTGCGAAAAGTGGTTTTTCAACACTAACACAAGTGCGAAAAGTGGTTTTTCAACACTAACACAAGTGCGAAAAGTGGTTTTTCCACACTAATACAAGTGCAAAAGTGTTTTTTCCACACTAATACAAGTGCAAAAGTGGTTTCCTGCACCAACACAAGTGCGAAAATTGGTTTTTCAACACTAACACAAGTGCGAAAAGTGGTTTTTCAACACTAACACAAGTGCGAAAAGTGGTTTTTCCACACTAATACAAGTGCAAAAGTGGTTTCCTGCACCAACACAAGTGCGAAAAGTGGTTTTTCAACACTAACACAAGTGCGAAAAGTGTTTTTTCCACACTAATACAAGTGCAAAAGTGGTTTCCTGCACCAACACAAGTGCGAAAAGTAGTTTTTCAACACTATCACAAGTGCAAAAAGTGTTTTTTCCACACTAATACAAGTGCAAAAGTGGTTTCCTGCACCAACACAAGTGCGAAAAGTGGTTTTTCAACACTAACACAAGTGCGAAAAGTGGTTTTTCAACACTAACACAAGTGCGAAAAGTGGTTTTTCAACACTATCACAAGTGCAAAAAGTGTGTTTTCCACACTAATACAAGTGCAAAAGTGGTTTCCTGCACCAACACAAGTGCGAAACGTGGTTTTTCAACACTAACACAAGTGCAAAAGTGGTTTCCAGCACCAACACAAGTGCGAAAAGTGGTTTTTCAACACTAACACAAGTGCGAAAAGTGGTTTTTCAACATTAACACAAGTGCGAAAAGTGGTTTTTCAACATTAACACAAGTGCGAAAAGTAGTTTTTCCACACTAATACAAGTGCAAAAGTGGTTTCCTGCACCAACACAAGTGCGAAATGTGGTTTTTCAACACTAACACAAGTGCGAAAAGTGGTTTTTCAACACTATCACAAGTGCAAAAAGTGTTTTTTCCACACTAATACAAGTGCAAAAGTGGTTTCCTGCACCAACCCAAGTGCGAAAAGTGGTTTTTCAACACTAACACAAGTGCGAAAAGTGGTTTTTCAACACTAACACAAGTGCGAAAAGTGGTTTTTCAACACTAACACAAGTGCAAAAGTGGTTTCCTGCACCAACACAAGTGCGAAAAGTGGTTTTCAACACTAACACAAGTGCGAAAAGTGGTTTTTCCGCACTATCACAAGTGCAAAAAGTGTTTTTCCACACTAATACAAGTGCAAAAGTGGTTTCCTGCACCAACACAAGTGTGAAAAGTGGTTTTTCAACACTAACACAAGCGCAAAAAGTGGTTTTTAAACACTAACACAAGTGCAAAAGTGGTTTCCTGCACCAACACAAGTGCGAAAAGTGGTTTTTCAACACTAACACAAGTGCGAAAAGTGGTTTTTCAACACTAACACAAGTGCGAAAAGTGGTTTTTCAACACTAACACAAGTGCGAAAAGTGGTTTTTCCACACTAATACAAGTGCAAAAGTGGTTTCCTGCACCAACACAAGTGCGAAAAGTGGTTTTTCAACACTAACACAAGTGCAAAAAGTGGTTTTTGAACACTATCACAAGTGCAAAAAGTGGTTTTTCAACACTAACACAAGTGCGAAAAGTGGTTTTTCAACACTAACACAAGTGCAAAAAGTAGTTTTTCAACACTATCACAAGTGCAAAAAGTGGTTTTTCCACACTAATACAAGTGTAAAAGTAGTATCACAAGTGGTTTCCTGCACCAACACAAGTGCGAAAAGTGGTTTTTCAACACTAACACAAGTGCGAAAAGTAGTTTTTCAACACTATCACAAGTGCAAAAAGTGTTTTTTCCACACTAATACAAGTGCAAAAGTGGTTTCCTGCACCAACACAAGTGCGAAAAGTGGTTTTTCAACACTAACACAAGTGCGAAAAGTGGTTTTTCAATACTAACACAAATGCGAAAAGTGGTTTTTCAACACTATCACAAGTGCAAAAAGTGGTTTTCCACACTAATACAAGTGCAAAAGTGGTTTCCTGCACCAACACAAGTGCGAAATGTGGTTATTCAACACTAACACAAGTGCGAAAAGTGGTTTTTCAACACTATCACAAGTGCAAAAAGTGTTTTTTCCACACTAATACAAGTGCAAAAGTGGTTTCCTGCACCAACACAAGTGCGAAAAGTGGTTTTTCAACACTAACACATATGCGAAAAGTGGTTTTTCAACACTATCACAAGTGCAAAAAGTGTTTTTCCACACCAATACAAGTGCAAAAGTGGTTTCCTGCACCAACACAAGTGCGAAAAGTGGTTTTTCAACACTAACACAAGTGCGAAAAGTGGTTTTTCAACACTAACACAAGTGCGAAAAGTGGTTTTTTAACACTATCACAAGAGCAAAAAGTGTTTTTTCCACACTAATACAAGTGCAAAAGTGGTTTCCTGCACCAACACAAGTGCGAAAAGTGGTTTTTCAACACTAACACAAGTGCGAAAAGTGGTTTTTCAACACTAACACAAGTGCGAAAAGTGGTTTTTCCACACTAATACAAGTGCAAAAGTGTTTTTTCCACACTAATACAAGTGCAAAAGTGGTTTCCTGCACCAACCCAAGTGCGAAAAGTGGTTTTTCAACACTAATACAAGTGCGAAAAGTGGTTTTTCAACACTAACACAAGTGCGAAAAGTGGTTTTTCAACACTAACACAAGTGCAAAAGTGGTTTCCTGCACCAACACAAGTGCGAAAAGTGGTTTTTCAACACTAACACAAGTGCGAAAAGTGGTTTTTCAGCACTATCACAAGTGCAAAAAGTGTTTTTTCCACACTAATACAAGTGCAAAAGTGGTTTCCTGCACCAACACAAGTGTGAAAAGTGGTTTTTCAACACTAACACAAGTGCGAAAAGTGGTTTTTCAACACTAACACAAGTGCAAAAGTGGTTTCCTGCACCAACACAAGTGCGAAAAGTGGTTTTTCAACACTAACACAAGTGCGAAAAGTGGTTTTTCAACACTAACACAAGTGCGAAAAGTGGTTTTTCAACACTAACACAAGTGCGAAAAGTGGTTTTTCCACACTAATACAAGTGCAAAAGTGGTTTCCTGCACCAACACAAGTGCAAAAAGTGGTTTTTCAACACTAACACAAGTGCGAAAAGTGGTTTTTCAACACTATCACAAGTGCAAAAAGTGGTTTTTCAACACTAACACAAGTGCGAAAAGTGGTTTTTCAACACTATCACAAGTGCAAAAAGTGGTTTTTCCACACTAATACAAGTGCAAAAGTGGTTTCCTGCACCAACACAAGTGCGAAAAGTAGTTTTTCAACACTATCACAAGTGCGAAAAGTGGTTTTTCAATACTAACACAAATGCGAAAAGTGGTTTTTCAACACTATCACAAGTGCAAAAAGTGGTTTTTCCACACTAATACAAGTGCAAAAGTGGTTTCCTGCACCAACACAAGTGCGAAAAGTGGTTTTTCAACACTAACACAAGTGCGAAAAGTGGTTTTTCAACACTAACACAAGTGCAAAAGTGGTTTCCTGCACCAACACAAGTGCGAAAAGTGGTTTTTCAACACTAACACAAGTGCGAAAAGTGGTTTTTCAACACCAACACAAGTGCGAAAAGTGGTTTTTCAACACTAACACAAGTGCGAAAAGTGGTTTTTCCACACTAATACAAGTGCAAAAGTGGTTTCCTGCACCAACACAAGTGCGAAAAGTGGTTTTTCAACACTAACACAAGTGCGAAAAGTGGTTTTTCAACACTATCACAAGTGCAAAAAGTGGTTTTTCAACACTAACACAAGTGCGAAAAGTGGTTTTTCAACACTAACACAAGTGCAAAAAGTGGTTTTTCAACACTATCACAAGTGCAAAAAGTGTTTTTTCCACACTAATACAAGTGCAAAAGTGGTTTCCTGCACCAACACAAGTGCGAAAAGTAGTTTTTCAACACTATCACAAGTGCAAAAAGTGTTTTTTCCACACTGATACAAGTGCAAAAGTGGTTTCCTGCACCAACACAAGTGCGAAAAGTGGTTTTTCAACACTAACACAAATGCGAAAAGTGGTTTTTGAACACTATCACAAGTGCAAAAAGTGGTTTTTCAACACTAACACAAGTGCGAAAAGTGGTTTTTCAACACTAACACAAGTGCAAAAAGTGGTTTTTCAACACTATCACAAGTGCAAAAAGTGTTTTTTCCACACTAATACAAGTGCAAAAGTGGTTTCCTGCACCAACACAAGTGCGAAAAGTAGTTTTTCAACACTATCACAAGTGCAAAAAGTGATTTTTCCACACTAATACAAGTGCAAAAGTGGTTTCCTGCACCAACACAAGTGCGAAAAGTGGTTTTTCAACACTAACACAAGTGCGAAAAGTAGTTTTTCCACACTAATACAAGTGCAAAAGTGGTTTCCTGCACCAACACAAGTGCGAAAAGTGGTTTTTCAACACTAACACAAGTGCGAAAAGTAGTTTTTCAACACTATCACAAGTGCAAAAAGTGTTTTTTCCACACTAATACAAGTGCAAAAGTGGTTTCCTGCACCAACACAAGTGCGAAAAGTGGTTTTTCAACACTAACACAAGTGCGAAAAGTGGTTTTTCAATACTAACACAAATGCGAAAAGTGGTTTTTCAACACTATCACAAGTGCAAAAAGTGGTTTTCCACACTAATACAGGTGCAAAAGTGGTTTCCTGCACCAACACAAGTGCGAAATGTGGTTATTCAACACTAACACAAGTGCGAAAAGTGGTTTTTCAACACTATCACAAGTGCAAAAAGTGTTTTTTCCACACTAATACAAGTGCAAAAGTGGTTTCCTGCACCAACACAAGTGCGAAAAGTGGTTTTTCAACACTAACACATATGCGAAAAGTGGTTTTTCAACACTATCACAAGTGCAAAAAGTGTTTTTCCACACCAATACAAGTGCAAAAGTGGTTTCCTGCACCAACACAAGTGCGAAAAGTGGTTTTTCAACACTAACACAAGTGCGAAAAGTGGTTTTTCAACACTAACACAAGTGCGAAAAGTGGTTTTTTAACACTATCACAAGAGCAAAAAGTGTTTTTTCCACACTAATACAAGTGCAAAAGTGGTTTCCTGCACCAACACAAGTGCGAAAAGTGGTTTTTCAACACTAACACAAGTGCGAAAAGTGGTTTTTCAACACTAACACAAGTGCGAAAAGTGGTTTTTCCACACTAATACAAGTGCAAAAGTGTTTTTTCCACACTAATACAAGTGCAAAAGTGGTTTCCTGCACCAACCCAAGTGCGAAAAGTGGTTTTTCAACACTAATACAAGTGCGAAAAGTGGTTTTTGAACACTAACATAAGTGCGAAAAGTGGTTTTTCAACACTAACACAAGTGCAAAAGTGGTTTCCTGCACCAACACAAGTGCGAAAAGTGGTTTTTCAACACTAACACAAGTGCGAAAAGTGGTTTTTCAGCACTATCACAAGTGCAAAAAGTGTTTTTTCCACACTAATACAAGTGCAAAAGTGGTTTCCTGCACCAACACAAGTGTGAAAAGTGGTTTTTCAACACTAACACAAGTGCGAAAAGTGGTTTTTCAACACTAACACAAGTGCAAAAGTGGTTTCCTGCACCAACACAAGTGCGAAAAGTGGTTTTTCAACACTAACACAAGTGCGAAAAGTGGTTTTTCAACACTAACACAAGTGCGAAAAGTGGTTTTTCAACACTAACACAAGTGCGAAAAGTGGTTTTTCCACACTAATACAAGTGCAAAAGTGGTTTCCTGCACCAACACAAGTGCGAAAAGTGGTTTTTCAACACTAACACAAGTGCGAAAAGTGGTTTTTCAACACGGTATCACAAGTGCAAAAAGTGGTTTTTCAACACTAACACAAGTGCGAAAAGTGGTTTTTCAACACTAACACAAGTGCAAAAAGTGGTTTTTCAACACTATCACAAGTGCAAAAAGTGTTTTTCCACACTAATACAAGTGCAAAAGTGGTTTCCTGCACCAACACAAGTGCGAAAAGTAGTTTTTCAACACTATCACAAGTGCAAAAAGTGTTTTTTCCACACTGATACAAGTGCAAAAGTGGTTTCCTGCACCAACACAAGTGCGAAAAGTGGTTTTTCAACACTAACACAAATGCGAAAAGTGGTTTTTGAACACTATCACAAGTGCAAAAAGTGGTTTTTCAACACTAACACAAGTGCGAAAAGTGGTTTTTCAACACTAACACAAGTGCAAAAAGTGGTTTTTCAACACTATCACAAGTGCAAAAAGTGTTTTTTCCACACTAATACAAGTGCAAAAGTGGTTTCCTGCACCAACACAAGTGCGAAAAGTAGTTTTTCAACACTATCACAAGTGCAAAAAGTGATTTTTCCACACTAATACAAGTGCAAAAGTGGTTTCCTGCACCAACACAAGTGCGAAAAGTGGTTTTTCAACACTAACACAAGTGCGAAAAGTGGTTTTTCAATACTAACACAAATGCGAAAAGTGGTTTTTCAACACTATCACAAGTGCAAAAAGTGGTTTTTCCACACTAATACAAGTGCAAAAGTGGTTTCCTGCACCAACAAAAGTGCGAAAAGTGGTTATTCAACACTAACACAAGTGCGAAAAGTGGTTTTTCAACACTATCACAAGTGCAAAAAGTGTTTTTTCCACACTAATACAAGTGCAAAAGTGGTTTCCTGCACCAACACAAGTGCGAAAAGTGGTTTTTCAACACTAACACATACGCGAAAAGTGGTTTTTCAACACTATCACAAGTGCAAAAAGGGTTTTTTCCACACCAATACAAGTGCAAAAGTGGTTTCCTGCACCAACACAAGTGCGAAAAGTGGTTTTTCCACAATAATACAAGTGCAAAAGTGGTTTCCTGCACCAACACAAGTGTGAAAAGTGGTTTTTCAACACTAACACAAGTGCGAAAAGTGGTTTTTCCACACTAATACAAGTGCAAAAGTGGTTTCCTGCACCAACACAAGTGCGAAAAGTGGTTTTTCAACACTAACACAAGTGCGAAAAGTGGTTTTTCAACACTAACACAAGTGCGAAAAGTGGTTTTTCCACACTAATACAAGTGCAAAAGTGTTTTTTCCACACTAATACAAGTGCAAAAGTGGTTTCCTGCACCAACACAAGTGCGAAAAGTGGTTTTTCAACACTAACACAAGTGCGAAAAGTGGTTTTTCAACACTAACACAAGTGCGAAAAGTGGTTTTTCCACACTAATACAAGTGCAAAAGTGGTTTCCTGCACCAACACAAGTGCGAAAAGTGGTTTTTCAACACTAACACAAGTGCGAAAAGTGTTTTTTCCACACTAATACAAGTGCAAAAGTGGTTTCCTGCACCAACACAAGTGCGAAAAGTAGTTTTTCAACACTATCACAAGTGCAAAAAGTGTTTTTTCCACACTAATACAAGTGCAAAAGTGGTTTCCTGCACCAACACAAGTGCGAAAAGTGGTTTTTCAACACTAACACAAGTGCGAAAAGTGGTTTTTCAATACTGACACAAATGCGAAAAGTGGTTTTTCAACACTATCACAAGTGCAAAAAGTGGTTTTTGCACACTAATACAAGTGCAAAAGTGGTTTCCTGCACCAACACAAGTGCGAAAAGTGGTTATTCAACACTAACACAAGTGCGAAAAGTGGTTTTTCAACACTATCACAAGTGCAAAAAGTGTGTTTTCCACACTAATACAAGTGCAAAAGTGGTTTCCTGCACCAACACAAGTGCAAAAAGTGGTTTTTCAACACTAACACATATGCGAAAAGTGGTTTTTCAACACTATCACAAGTGCAAAAAGTGTTTTTTCCACACTAATACAAGTGCAAAAGTGGTTTCCTGCACCAACACAAGTGCGAAAAGTGGTTTTTCAACACTAACACAAGTGCGAAAAGTGGTTTTTCAACACTAACACAAGTGCGAAAAGTAGTTTTTCCACACTAATACAAGTGCAAAAGTGGTTTCCTGCACCAACACAAGTGCGAAAAGTGGTTTTTCAACACTAACACAAGTGCGAAAAGTGGTTTTTTAACACTATCACAAGAGCAAAAAGTGTTTTTTCCACACTAATACAAGTGCAAAAGTGCTTTCCTGCACCAACACAAGTGCGAAAAGTGGTTTTTCAACACTAACACAAGTGCGAAAAGTGGTTTTTCAACATTAACACAAGTGCGAAAAGTGGTTTTTCCACACTAATACAAGTGCAAAAGTGGTTTCCTGCACCAACACAAGTGCGAAAAGTAGTTTTTCAACACTATCACAAGTGCAAAAAGTGTTTTTTCCACACTAATACAAGTGCAAAAGTGGTTTCCTGCACCAACACAAGTGCGAAAAGTGGTTTTTCAACACTAACACAAGTGCGAAAAGTGGTTTTTGAACACTATCACAAGTGCAAAAAGTGGTTTTTCAACACTAACACAAGTGCGAAAAGTGGTTTTTCAACACTAACACAAGTGCAAAAAGTGGTTTTTCAACACTATCACAAGTGCAAAAAGTGTTTTTTCCACACTAATACAAGTGCAAAAGTGGTTTCCTGCACCAACACAAGTGCGAAAAGTAGTTTTTCAACACTATCACAAGTGCGAAAAGTGGTTTTTCAATACTAACACAAATGCGAAAAGTGGTTTTTCAACACTATCACAAGTGCAAAAAGTGGTTTTTCCACACTAATACAAGTGCAAAAGTGGTTTCCTGCACCAACACAAGTGCGAAAAGTAGTTTTTCAACACTATCACAAGTGCGAAAAGTGGTTTTTCAATACTAACACAAATGCGAAAAGTGGTTTTTCAACACTATCACAAGTGCAAAAAGTGGTTTTTCCACACTAATACAAGTGCAAAAGTGGTTTCCTGCACCAACACAAGTGCGAAAAGTGGTTTTTCAACACTAACACAAGTGCGAAAAGTGGTTTTTCAACACTAACACAAGTGCAAAAGTGGTTTCCTGCACCAACACAAGTGCGAAAAGTGGTTTTTCAACACTAACACAAGTGCGAAAAGTGGTTTTTCAACACCAACACAAGTGCGAAAAGTGGTTTTTCAACACTAACACAAGTGCGAAAAGTGGTTTTTCCACACTAATACAAGTGCAAAAGTGGTTTCCTGCACCAACACAAGTGCGAAAAGTGGTTTTTCAACACTAACACAAGTGCGAAAAGTGGTTTTTCAACACTATCACAAGTGCAAAAAGTAGTTTTTCAACACTAACACAAGTGCGAAAAGTTATTTTTCAACACCAACACAAGTGCGAAAAGTGGTTTTTCAACACTAACACAAGTGCGAAAAGTGGTTTTTCAACACTAACACAATTGCAAAAAGTGGTTTTTCCACACTAATACAAGTGCAAAAGTGGTTTCCTGCACCAACACAAGTGCGAAAAGTGGTTTTTCAACACTAACACAAGTGCGAAAAGTGGTTTTTCAACATTATCACAAGTGCAAAAAGTGGTTTTTCAACACTAACACAAGTGCAAAAGTGGTTTCCTGCACCAACACAAGTGCGAAAAGTGGTTTTTCAACACTAACACAAGTGCGAAAAGTGGTTTTTCAACACCAACACAAGTGCGAAAAGTGGTTTTTCAACACTAACGCAAGTGCGAAAAGTGGTTTTTCCACACTAATACAAGTGCGAAAAGTGGTTTTTCAACACTAACGCAAGTGCGAAAAGTGGTTTTTCCACACTAATACAAGTGCAAAAGTGGTTTCCTGCACCATCACAAGTGCAAAAAGTGGTTTTTCAACACTAACACAAGTGCGAAAAGTGGTTTTTCAACACTAACACAAGTGCGAAAAGTGGTTTTTCAACGCTAACACAAGTGCGAAAAGTGGTTTTTCAACACTATCACAAGTACAAAAAGTGTTTTTCCACACTAATACAAGTGCAAAAGTGGTTTCCTGCACCAACACAAGTGCGAAAAGTGGTTTTTCAACACTAACACAAGTGCAAAAAGTGGTTTTTCAACACTAACACAAGTGCAAAAAGTGTTTTTTCCACACTAATATAAGTGCAAAAGTGGTTTCCTGCACCAACACAAGTGCAAAAAGTGGTTTTTCAACACTAACACATATGCGAAAAGTGGTTTTTCAACACTATCACAAGTGCAAAAAGTGTTTTTTCCACACTAATACAAGTGCAAAAGTGGTTTCCTGCACCAACACAAGTGCGAAAAGTGGTTTTTCAACACTAACACAAGTGCGAAAAGTGGTTTTTCAACACTAACACAAGTGCGAAAAGTGGTTTTTCCACACTAATACAAGTGCAAAAGTGGTTTCCTGCACCAACACAAGTGCGAAAAGTGGTTTTTCAACACTAACACAAGTGCGAAAAGTGGTTTTTTTAACACTATCACAAGTGCAAAAAGTGTTTTTTCCACACTGATACAAGTGCAAAAGTGGTTTCCTGCACCAACACAAGTGCGAAAAGTGGTTTTTCAACACTAACACAAGTGCGAAAAGTGGTTTTTGAACACTATCACAAGTGCAAAAAGTAGGTTTTTCAACACTAACACAAGTGCGAAAAGTGGTTTTTCAACACTAACACAAGTGCAAAAAGTGGTTTTTCAACACTATCACAAGTGCAAAAAGTGTTTTTTCCACACTAATACAAGTGCAAAAGTGGTTTCCTGCACCAACACAAGTGTGAAAAGTAGTTTTTCAACACTATCACAAGTGCAAAAAGTGATTTTTCCACACTAATACAAGTGCAAAAGGGGTTTCCTGCACCAACACAAGTGCGAAAAGTGGTTTTTCAACACTAACACAAGTGCGAAAAGTGGTTTTTCAATACTAACACAAATGCGAAAAGTGGTTTTTCAACACTATCACAAGTGCAAAAAGTGGTTTTTCTACACTAATACAAGTGCAAAAGTGGTTTCCTGCACCAACAAAAGTGCGAAAAGTGGTTATTCAACACTAACACAAGTGCGAAAAGTGGTTTTTCAACACTATCACAAGTGCAAAAAGTGTTTTTTCCACACTAATACAAGTGCAAAAGTGGTTTCCTGCACCAACACAAGTGCGAAAAGTGGTTTTTCAACACTAACACATACGCGAAAAGTGGTTTTTCAACACTATCACAAGTGCAAAAAGTGTTTTTTCCACACCAATACAAGTGCAAAAGTGGTTTCCTGCACCAACACAAGTGCGAAAAGTGGTTTTTCCACAATAATACAAGTGCAAAAGTGGTTTCCTGCACCAACACAAGTGTGAAAAGTGGTTTTTCAACACTAACACAAGTGCGAAAAGTGGTTTTTCCACACTAATACAAGTGCAAAAGTGGTTTCCTGCACCAACACAAGTGCGAAAAGTGGTTTTTCAACACTAACACAAGTGCGAAAAGTGGTTTTTCAACACTAACACAAGTGCGAAAAGTGGTTTTTCCACACTAATACAAGTGCAAAAGTGTTTTTTCCACACTAATACAAGTGCAAAAGTGGTTTCCTGCACCAACACAAGTGCGAAAATTGGTTTTTCAACACTAACACAAGTGCGAAAAGTGGTTTTTCAACACTAACACAAGTGCGAAAAGTGGTTTTTCCACACTAATACAAGTGCAAAAGTGGTTTCCTGCACCAACACAAGTGCGAAAAGTGGTTTTTCAACACTAACACAAGTGCGAAAAGTGTTTTTTCCACACTAATACAAGTGCAAAAGTGGTTTCCTGCACCAACACAAGTGCGAAAAGTAGTTTTTCAACACTATCACAAGTGCAAAAAGTGTTTTTTCCACACTAATACAAGTGCAAAAGTGGTTTCCTGCACCAACACAAGTGCGAAAAGTGGTTTTTCAACACTAACACAAGTGCGAAAAGTGGTTTTTCAACACTAACACAAGTGCGAAAAGTGGTTTTTCAACACTATCACAAGTGCAAAAAGTGTGTTTTCCACACTAATACAAGTGCAAAAGTGGTTTCCTGCACCAACACAAGTGCGAAACGTGGTTTTTCAACACTAACACAAGTGCAAAAGTGGTTTCCAGCACCAACACAAGTGCGAAAAGTGGTTTTTCAACACTAACACAAGTGCGAAAAGTGGTTTTTCAACATTAACACAAGTGCGAAAAGTGGTTTTTCAACATTAACACAAGTGCGAAAAGTAGTTTTTCCACACTAATACAAGTGCAAAAGTGGTTTCCTGCACCAACACAAGTGCGAAATGTGGTTTTTCAACACTAACACAAGTGCGAAAAGTGGTTTTTCAACACTATCACAAGTGCAAAAAGTGTTTTTTCCACACTAATACAAGTGCAAAAGTGGTTTCCTGCACCAACCCAAGTGCGAAAAGTGGTTTTTCAACACTAACACAAGTGCGAAAAGTGGTTTTTCAACACTAACACAAGTGCGAAAAGTGGTTTTTCAACACTAACACAAGTGCAAAAGTGGTTTCCTGCACCAACACAAGTGCGAAAAGTGGTTTTCAACACTAACACAAGTGCGAAAAGTGGTTTTTCCGCACTATCACAAGTGCAAAAAGTGTTTTTCCACACTAATACAAGTGCAAAAGTGGTTTCCTGCACCAACACAAGTGTGAAAAGTGGTTTTTCAACACTAACACAAGCGCAAAAAGTGGTTTTTAAACACTAACACAAGTGCAAAAGTGGTTTCCTGCACCAACACAAGTGCGAAAAGTGGTTTTTCAACACTAACACAAGTGCGAAAAGTGGTTTTTCAACACTAACACAAGTGCGAAAAGTGGTTTTTCAACACTAACACAAGTGCGAAAAGTGGTTTTTCCACACTAATACAAGTGCAAAAGTGGTTTCCTGCACCAACACAAGTGCGAAAAGTGGTTTTTCAACACTAACACAAGTGCAAAAAGTGGTTTTTGAACACTATCACAAGTGCAAAAAGTGGTTTTTCAACACTAACACAAGTGCGAAAAGTGGTTTTTCAACACTAACACAAGTGCAAAAAGTAGTTTTTCAACACTATCACAAGTGCAAAAAGTGGTTTTTCCACACTAATACAAGTGTAAAAGTAGTATCACAAGTGGTTTCCTGCACCAACACAAGTGCGAAAAGTGGTTTTTCAACACTAACACAAGTGCGAAAAGTAGTTTTTCAACACTATCACAAGTGCAAAAAGTGTTTTTTCCACACTAATACAAGTGCAAAAGTGGTTTCCTGCACCAACACAAGTGCGAAAAGTGGTTTTTCAACACTAACACAAGTGCGAAAAGTGGTTTTTCAATACTAACACAAATGCGAAAAGTGGTTTTTCAACACTATCACAAGTGCAAAAAGTGGTTTTCCACACTAATACAAGTGCAAAAGTGGTTTCCTGCACCAACACAAGTGCGAAATGTGGTTATTCAACACTAACACAAGTGCGAAAAGTGGTTTTTCAACACTATCACAAGTGCAAAAAGTGTTTTTTCCACACTAATACAAGTGCAAAAGTGGTTTCCTGCACCAACACAAGTGCGAAAAGTGGTTTTTCAACACTAACACATATGCGAAAAGTGGTTTTTCAACACTATCACAAGTGCAAAAAGTGTTTTTCCACACCAATACAAGTGCAAAAGTGGTTTCCTGCACCAACACAAGTGCGAAAAGTGGTTTTTCAACACTAACACAAGTGCGAAAAGTGGTTTTTCAACACTAACACAAGTGCGAAAAGTGGTTTTTTAACACTATCACAAGAGCAAAAAGTGTTTTTTCCACACTAATACAAGTGCAAAAGTGGTTTCCTGCACCAACACAAGTGCGAAAAGTGGTTTTTCAACACTAACACAAGTGCGAAAAGTGGTTTTTCAACACTAACACAAGTGCGAAAAGTGGTTTTTCCACACTAATACAAGTGCAAAAGTGTTTTTTCCACACTAATACAAGTGCAAAAGTGGTTTCCTGCACCAACCCAAGTGCGAAAAGTGGTTTTTCAACACTAATACAAGTGCGAAAAGTGGTTTTTCAACACTAACACAAGTGCGAAAAGTGGTTTTTCAACACTAACACAAGTGCAAAAGTGGTTTCCTGCACCAACACAAGTGCGAAAAGTGGTTTTTCAACACTAACACAAGTGCGAAAAGTGGTTTTTCAGCACTATCACAAGTGCAAAAAGTGTTTTTTCCACACTAATACAAGTGCAAAAGTGGTTTCCTGCACCAACACAAGTGTGAAAAGTGGTTTTTCAACACTAACACAAGTGCGAAAAGTGGTTTTTCAACACTAACACAAGTGCAAAAGTGGTTTCCTGCACCAACACAAGTGCGAAAAGTGGTTTTTCAACACTAACACAAGTGCGAAAAGTGGTTTTTCAACACTAACACAAGTGCGAAAAGTGGTTTTTCAACACTAACACAAGTGCGAAAAGTGGTTTTTCCACACTAATACAAGTGCAAAAGTGGTTTCCTGCACCAACACAAGTGCAAAAAGTGGTTTTTCAACACTAACACAAGTGCGAAAAGTGGTTTTTCAACACTATCACAAGTGCAAAAAGTGGTTTTTCAACACTAACACAAGTGCGAAAAGTGGTTTTTCAACACTAACACAAGTGCAAAAAGTGGTTTTTCAACACTATCACAAGTGCAAAAAGTGTTTTTTCCACACTAATACAAGTGCAAAAGTGGTTTCCTGCACCAACACAAGTGCGAAAAGTAGTTTTTCAACACTATCACAAGTGCAAAAAGTGTTTTTTCCACACTGATACAAGTGCAAAAGTGGTTTCCTGCACCAACACAAGTGCGAAAAGTGGTTTTTCAACACTAACACAAATGCGAAAAGTGGTTTTTGAACACTATCACAAGTGCAAAAAGTGGTTTTTCAACACTAACACAAGTGCGAAAAGTGGTTTTTCAACACTAACACAAGTGCAAAAAGTGGTTTTTCAACACTATCACAAGTGCAAAAAGTGTTTTTTCCACACTAATACAAGTGCAAAAGTGGTTTCCTGCACCAACACAAGTGCGAAAAGTAGTTTTTCAACACTATCACAAGTGCAAAAAGTGATTTTTCCACACTAATACAAGTGCAAAAGTGGTTTCCTGCACCAACACAAGTGCGAAAAGTGGTTTTTCAACACTAACACAAGTGCGAAAAGTAGTTTTTCCACACTAATACAAGTGCAAAAGTGGTTTCCTGCACCAACACAAGTGCGAAAAGTGGTTTTTCAACACTAACACAAGTGCGAAAAGTAGTTTTTCAACACTATCACAAGTGCAAAAAGTGTTTTTTCCACACTAATACAAGTGCAAAAGTGGTTTCCTGCACCAACACAAGTGCGAAAAGTGGTTTTTCAACACTAACACAAGTGCGAAAAGTGGTTTTTCAATACTAACACAAATGCGAAAAGTGGTTTTTCAACACTATCACAAGTGCAAAAAGTGGTTTTCCACACTAATACAGGTGCAAAAGTGGTTTCCTGCACCAACACAAGTGCGAAATGTGGTTATTCAACACTAACACAAGTGCGAAAAGTGGTTTTTCAACACTATCACAAGTGCAAAAAGTGTTTTTTCCACACTAATACAAGTGCAAAAGTGGTTTCCTGCACCAACACAAGTGCGAAAAGTGGTTTTTCAACACTAACACATATGCGAAAAGTGGTTTTTCAACACTATCACAAGTGCAAAAAGTGTTTTTCCACACCAATACAAGTGCAAAAGTGGTTTCCTGCACCAACACAAGTGCGAAAAGTGGTTTTTCAACACTAACACAAGTGCGAAAAGTGGTTTTTCAACACTAACACAAGTGCGAAAAGTGGTTTTTTAACACTATCACAAGAGCAAAAAGTGTTTTTTCCACACTAATACAAGTGCAAAAGTGGTTTCCTGCACCAACACAAGTGCGAAAAGTGGTTTTTCAACACTAACACAAGTGCGAAAAGTGGTTTTTCAACACTAACACAAGTGCGAAAAGTGGTTTTTCCACACTAATACAAGTGCAAAAGTGTTTTTTCCACACTAATACAAGTGCAAAAGTGGTTTCCTGCACCAACCCAAGTGCGAAAAGTGGTTTTTCAACACTAATACAAGTGCGAAAAGTGGTTTTTGAACACTAACATAAGTGCGAAAAGTGGTTTTTCAACACTAACACAAGTGCAAAAGTGGTTTCCTGCACCAACACAAGTGCGAAAAGTGGTTTTTCAACACTAACACAAGTGCGAAAAGTGGTTTTTCAGCACTATCACAAGTGCAAAAAGTGTTTTTTCCACACTAATACAAGTGCAAAAGTGGTTTCCTGCACCAACACAAGTGTGAAAAGTGGTTTTTCAACACTAACACAAGTGCGAAAAGTGGTTTTTCAACACTAACACAAGTGCAAAAGTGGTTTCCTGCACCAACACAAGTGCGAAAAGTGGTTTTTCAACACTAACACAAGTGCGAAAAGTGGTTTTTCAACACTAACACAAGTGCGAAAAGTGGTTTTTCAACACTAACACAAGTGCGAAAAGTGGTTTTTCCACACTAATACAAGTGCAAAAGTGGTTTCCTGCACCAACACAAGTGCGAAAAGTGGTTTTTCAACACTAACACAAGTGCGAAAAGTGGTTTTTCAACACGGTATCACAAGTGCAAAAAGTGGTTTTTCAACACTAACACAAGTGCGAAAAGTGGTTTTTCAACACTAACACAAGTGCAAAAAGTGGTTTTTCAACACTATCACAAGTGCAAAAAGTGTTTTTCCACACTAATACAAGTGCAAAAGTGGTTTCCTGCACCAACACAAGTGCGAAAAGTAGTTTTTCAACACTATCACAAGTGCAAAAAGTGTTTTTTCCACACTGATACAAGTGCAAAAGTGGTTTCCTGCACCAACACAAGTGCGAAAAGTGGTTTTTCAACACTAACACAAATGCGAAAAGTGGTTTTTGAACACTATCACAAGTGCAAAAAGTGGTTTTTCAACACTAACACAAGTGCGAAAAGTGGTTTTTCAACACTAACACAAGTGCAAAAAGTGGTTTTTCAACACTATCACAAGTGCAAAAAGTGTTTTTTCCACACTAATACAAGTGCAAAAGTGGTTTCCTGCACCAACACAAGTGCGAAAAGTAGTTTTTCAACACTATCACAAGTGCAAAAAGTGATTTTTCCACACTAATACAAGTGCAAAAGTGGTTTCCTGCACCAACACAAGTGCGAAAAGTGGTTTTTCAACACTAACACAAGTGCGAAAAGTGGTTTTTCAATACTAACACAAATGCGAAAAGTGGTTTTTCAACACTATCACAAGTGCAAAAAGTGGTTTTTCCACACTAATACAAGTGCAAAAGTGGTTTCCTGCACCAACAAAAGTGCGAAAAGTGGTTATTCAACACTAACACAAGTGCGAAAAGTGGTTTTTCAACACTATCACAAGTGCAAAAAGTGTTTTTTCCACACTAATACAAGTGCAAAAGTGGTTTCCTGCACCAACACAAGTGCGAAAAGTGGTTTTTCAACACTAACACATACGCGAAAAGTGGTTTTTCAACACTATCACAAGTGCAAAAAGGGTTTTTTCCACACCAATACAAGTGCAAAAGTGGTTTCCTGCACCAACACAAGTGCGAAAAGTGGTTTTTCCACAATAATACAAGTGCAAAAGTGGTTTCCTGCACCAACACAAGTGTGAAAAGTGGTTTTTCAACACTAACACAAGTGCGAAAAGTGGTTTTTCCACACTAATACAAGTGCAAAAGTGGTTTCCTGCACCAACACAAGTGCGAAAAGTGGTTTTTCAACACTAACACAAGTGCAAAAAGTGGTTTTTCAACACTAACACAAGTGCGAAAAGTGGTTTTTCCACACTAATACAAGTGCAAAAGTGTTTTTTCCACACTAATACAAGTGCAAAAGTGGTTTCCTGCACCAACACAAGTGCGAAAAGTGGTTTTTCAACACTAACACAAGTGCGAAAAGTGGTTTTTCAACACTAACACAAGTGCGAAAAGTGGTTTTTCCACACTAATACAAGTGCAAAAGTGGTTTCCTGCACCAACACAAGTGCGAAAAGTGGTTTTTCAACACTAACACAAGTGCGAAAAGTGTTTTTTCCACACTAATACAAGTGCAAAAGTGGTTTCCTGCACCAACACAAGTGCGAAAAGTAGTTTTTCAACACTATCACAAGTGCAAAAAGTGTTTTTTCCACACTAATACAAGTGCAAAAGTGGTTTCCTGCACCAACACAAGTGCGAAAAGTGGTTTTTCAACACTAACACAAGTGCGAAAAGTGGTTTTTCAATACTGACACAAATGCGAAAAGTGGTTTTTCAACACTATCACAAGTGCAAAAAGTGGTTTTTGCACACTAATACAAGTGCAAAAGTGGTTTCCTGCACCAACACAAGTGCGAAAAGTGGTTATTCAACACTAACACAAGTGCGAAAAGTGGTTTTTCAACACTATCACAAGTGCAAAAAGTGTGTTTTCCACACTAATACAAGTGCAAAAGTGGTTTCCTGCACCAACACAAGTGCAAAAAGTGGTTTTTCAACACTAACACATATGCGAAAAGTGGTTTTTCAACACTATCACAAGTGCAAAAAGTGTTTTTTCCACACTAATACAAGTGCAAAAGTGGTTTCCTGCACCAACACAAGTGCGAAAAGTGGTTTTTCAACACTAACACAAGTGCGAAAAGTGGTTTTTCAACACTAACACAAGTGCGAAAAGTAGTTTTTCCACACTAATACAAGTGCAAAAGTGGTTTCCTGCACCAACACAAGTGCGAAAAGTGGTTTTTCAACACTAACACAAGTGCGAAAAGTGGTTTTTTAACACTATCACAAGAGCAAAAAGTGTTTTTTCCACACTAATACAAGTGCAAAAGTGCTTTCCTGCACCAACACAAGTGCGAAAAGTGGTTTTTCAACACTAACACAAGTGCGAAAAGTGGTTTTTCAACATTAACACAAGTGCGAAAAGTGGTTTTTCCACACTAATACAAGTGCAAAAGTGGTTTCCTGCACCAACACAAGTGCGAAAAGTGGTTTTTCAACACTAACACAAGTGCGAAAAGTGGTTTTTCAACACTATCACAAGTGCAAAAAGTGGTTTTTCCACACTAATACAAGTGCAAAAGTGGTTTCCTGCACCAACACAAGTGCGAAAAGTGGTTTTTCAACACCAACACAAGTGCGAAAAGTGGTTTTTCAACAATATCACAAGTGCAAAAAGTGTTTTTTCCACACTAATACAAGTGCAAAAGTGGTTTCCTGCACCAACACAAGTGCGAAAAGTGGTTTTTCAACACTAACACAAGTGCGAAAAGTGGTTTTTCAACACTAACACAAGTGCAAAAGTGGTTTCCTGCACCAACACAAGTGCGAAAAGTGGTTTTTCAACACTAACACAAGTGCGAAAAGTGGTTTTTCAACACTAACACAAGTGCA
Source organism: Myxine glutinosa (assembly GCF_964187855.1). NCBI lineage: Eukaryota > Metazoa > Chordata > Myxini > Myxiniformes > Myxinidae > Myxine > Myxine glutinosa. The sequence goes on along the minus strand of NW_027618166.1, from coordinate 6,335 downwards.
AAAGTGGTTTCCTGCACCAACACAAGTGCGAAAAGTGGTTTTTCAACACTAACACAAGTGCGAAAAGTGGTTTTTCAGCACTATCACAAGTGCAAAAAGTGTTTTTTCCACACTAATACAAGTGCAAAAGTGGTTTCCTGCACCAACACAAGTGTGAAAAGTGGTTTTTCAACACTAACACAAGTGCGAAAAGTGGTTTTTCAACACTAACACAAGTGCAAAAGTGGTTTCCTGCACCAACACAAGTGCGAAAAGTGGTTTTTCAACACTAACACAAGTGCGAAAAGTGGTTTTTCAACACTAACACAAGTGCGAAAAGTGGTTTTTCAACACTAACACAAGTGCGAAAAGTGGTTTTTCCACACTAATACAAGTGCAAAAGTGGTTTCCTGCACCAACACAAGTGCGAAAAGTGGTTTTTCAACACTAACACAAGTGCGAAAAGTGGTTTTTCAACACTATCACAAGTGCAAAAAGTGGTTTTTCAACACTAACACAAGTGCGAAAAGTGGTTTTTCAACACTAACACAAGTGCAAAAAGTGGTTTTTCAACACTATCACAAGTGCAAAAAGTGTTTTTTCCACACTAATACAAGTGCAAAAGTGGTTTCCTGCACCAACACAAGTGCGAAAAGTAGTTTTTCAACACTATCACAAGTGCAAAAAGTGTTTTTTCCACACTGATACAAGTGCAAAAGTGGTTTCCTGCACCAACACAAGTGCGAAAAGTGGTTTTTCAACACTAACACAAATGCGAAAAGTGGTTTTTGAACACTATCACAAGTGCAAAAAGTGGTTTTTCAACACTAACACAAGTGCGAAAAGTGGTTTTTCAACACTAACACAAGTGCAAAAAGTGGTTTTTCAACACTATCACAAGTGCAAAAAGTGTTTTTTCCACACTAATACAAGTGCAAAAGTGGTTTCCTGCACCAACACAAGTGCGAAAAGTAGTTTTTCAACACTATCACAAGTGCAAAAAGTGATTTTTCCACACTAATACAAGTGCAAAAGTGGTTTCCTGCACCAACACAAGTGCGAAAAGTGGTTTTTCAACACTAACACAAGTGCGAAAAGTAGTTTTTCCACACTAATACAAGTGCAAAAGTGGTTTCCTGCACCAACACAAGTGCGAAAAGTGGTTTTTCAACACTAACACAAGTGCGAAAAGTAGTTTTTCAACACTATCACAAGTGCAAAAAGTGTTTTTTCCACACTAATACAAGTGCAAAAGTGGTTTCCTGCACCAACACAAGTGCGAAAAGTGGTTTTTCAACACTAACACAAGTGCGAAAAGTGGTTTTTCAATACTAACACAAATGCGAAAAGTGGTTTTTCAACACTATCACAAGTGCAAAAAGTGGTTTTCCACACTAATACAGGTGCAAAAGTGGTTTCCTGCACCAACACAAGTGCGAAATGTGGTTATTCAACACTAACACAAGTGCGAAAAGTGGTTTTTCAACACTATCACAAGTGCAAAAAGTGTTTTTTCCACACTAATACAAGTGCAAAAGTGGTTTCCTGCACCAACACAAGTGCGAAAAGTGGTTTTTCAACACTAACACATATGCGAAAAGTGGTTTTTCAACACTATCACAAGTGCAAAAAGTGTTTTTCCACACCAATACAAGTGCAAAAGTGGTTTCCTGCACCAACACAAGTGCGAAAAGTGGTTTTTCAACACTAACACAAGTGCGAAAAGTGGTTTTTCAACACTAACACAAGTGCGAAAAGTGGTTTTTTAACACTATCACAAGAGCAAAAAGTGTTTTTTCCACACTAATACAAGTGCAAAAGTGGTTTCCTGCACCAACACAAGTGCGAAAAGTGGTTTTTCAACACTAACACAAGTGCGAAAAGTGGTTTTTCAACACTAACACAAGTGCGAAAAGTGGTTTTTCCACACTAATACAAGTGCAAAAGTGTTTTTTCCACACTAATACAAGTGCAAAAGTGGTTTCCTGCACCAACCCAAGTGCGAAAAGTGGTTTTTCAACACTAATACAAGTGCGAAAAGTGGTTTTTCAACACTAACACAAGTGCGAAAAGTGGTTTTTCAACACTAACACAAGTGCAAAAGTGGTTTCCTGCACCAACACAAGTGCGAAAAGTGGTTTTTCAACACTAACACAAGTGCGAAAAGTGGTTTTTCAGCACTATCACAAGTGCAAAAAGTGTTTTTTCCACACTAATACAAGTGCAAAAGTGGTTTCCTGCACCAACACAAGTGTGAAAAGTGGTTTTTCAACACTAACACAAGTGCGAAAAGTGGTTTTTCAACACTAACACAAATGCGAAAAGTGGTTTTTGAACACTATCACAAGTGCAAAAAGTGGTTTTTCAACACTAACACAAGTGCGAAAAGTGGTTTTTCAACACTAACACAAGTGCAAAAAGTGGTTTTTCAACACTATCACAAGTGCAAAAAGTGTTTTTTCCACACTAATACAAGTGCAAAAGTGGTTTCCTGCACCAACACAAGTGCGAAAAGTGGTTTTTCAACACTAACACATACGCGAAAAGTGGTTTTTCAACACTATCACAAGTGCAAAAAGTGTTTTTTCCACACCAATACAAGTGCAAAAGTGGTTTCCTGCACCAACACAAGTGCGAAAAGTGGTTTTTCCACAATAATACAAGTGCAAAAGTGGTTTCCTGCACCAACACAAGTGTGAAAAGTGGTTTTTCAACACTAACACAAGTGCGAAAAGTGGTTTTTCCACACTAATACAAGTGCAAAAGTGGTTTCCTGCACCAACACAAGTGCGAAAAGTGGTTTTTCAACACTAACACAAGTGCGAAAAGTGGTTTTTCAACACTAACACAAGTGCGAAAAGTGGTTTTTCCACACTAATACAAGTGCAAAAGTGTTTTTTCCACACTAATACAAGTGCAAAAGTGGTTTCCTGCACCAACACAAGTGCGAAAAGTGGTTTTTCAACACTAACACAAGTGCGAAAAGTGGTTTTTCAACACTAACACAAGTGCGAAAAGTGGTTTTTCCACACTAATACAAGTGCAAAAGTGGTTTCCTGCACCAACACAAGTGCGAAAAGTGGTTTTTCAACACTAACACAAGTGCGAAAAGTGTTTTTTCCACACTAATACAAGTGCAAAAGTGGTTTCCTGCACCAACACAAGTGCGAAAAGTGGTTTTTCAACACTAACACAAGTGCGAAAAGTGGTTTTTCAACACTAACACAAGTGCGAAAAGTGGTTTTTCCACACTAATACAAGTGCAAAAGTGGTTTCCTGCACCAACACAAGTGCGAAAAGTGGTTTTTCAACACTAACACAAGTGCGAAAAGTGGTTTTTCAATACTGACACAAATGCGAAAAGTGGTTTTTCAACACTATCACAAGTGCAAAAAGTGGTTTTTGCACACTAATACAAGTGCAAAAGTGGTTTCCTGCACCAACACAAGTGCGAAAAGTGGTTATTCAACACTAACACAAGTGCGAAAAGTGGTTTTTCAACACTATCACAAGTGCAAAAAGTGTGTTTTCCACACTAATACAAGTGCAAAAGTGGTTTCCTGCACCAACACAAGTGCAAAAAGTGGTTTTTCAACACTAACACATATGCGAAAAGTGGTTTTTCAACACTATCACAAGTGCAAAAAGTGTTTTTTCCACACTAATACAAGTGCAAAAGTGGTTTCCTGCACCAACACAAGTGCGAAAAGTGGTTTTTCAACACTAACACAAGTGCGAAAAGTGGTTTTTCAACACTAACACAAGTGCGAAAAGTAGTTTTTCCACACTAATACAAGTGCAAAAGTGGTTTCCTGCACCAACACAAGTGCGAAAAGTGGTTTTTCAACACTAACACAAGTGCGAAGAGTGGTTTTTTAACACTATCACAAGAGCAAAAAGTGTTTTTTCCACACTAATACAAGTGCAAAAGTGCTTTCCTGCACCAACACAAGTGCGAAAAGTGGTTTTTCAACACTAACACAAGTGCGAAAAGTGGTTTTTCAACATTAACACAAGTGCGAAAAGTGGTTTTTCCACACTAATACAAGTGCAAAAGTGGTTTCCTGCACCAACACAAGTGCGAAAAGTGGTTTTTCAACACTAACACAAGTGCGAAAAGTGGTTTTTCAACACTAACACAAGTGCAAAAAGTGGTTTTTCCACACTAATACAAGTGCAAAAGTGGTTTCCTGCACCAACACAAGTGCGAAAAGTGGTTTTTCAACACCAACACAAGTGCGAAAAGTGGTTTTTCAACAATATCACAAGTGCAAAAAGTGTTTTTTCCACACTAATACAAGTGCAAAAGTGGTTTCCTGCACCAACACAAGTGCGAAAAGTGGTTTTTCAACACTAACACAAGTGCGAAAAGTGGTTTTTCAACACTAACACAAGTGCAAAAGTGGTTTCCTGCACCAACACAAGTGCGAAAAGTGGTTTTTCAACACTAACACAAGTGCGAAAAGTGGTTTTTCAACACCAACACAAGTGCGAAAAGTGGTTTTTCAACACTAACACAAGTGCGAAAAGTGGTTTTTCCACACTAATACAAGTGCAAAAGTGGTTTCCTGCACCAACACAAGTGCGAAAAGTGGTTTTTCAACACTAACACAAGTGCGAAAAGTGGTTTTTCAACACTATCACAAGTGCAAAAAGTAGTTTTTCAACACTAACACAAGTGCGAAAAGTTATTTTTCAACACCAACACAAGTGCGAAAAGTGGTTTTTCAACACTAACACAAGTGCGAAAAGTGGTTTTTCAACACTAACACAATTGCAAAAAGTGGTTTTTCCACACTAATACAAGTGCAAAAGTGGTTTCCTGCACCAACACAAGTGCGAAAAGTGGTTTTTCAACACTAACACAAGTGCAAAAAGTGGTTTTTCAACATTATCACAAGTGCAAAAAGTGGTTTTTCAACACTAACACAAGTGCAAAAGTGGTTTCCTGCACCAACACAAGTGCGAAAAGTGGTTTTTCAACACTAACACAAGTGCGAAAAGTGGTTTTTCAACACCAACACAAGTGCGAAAAGTGGTTTTTCAACACTAACGCAAGTGCGAAAAGTGGTTTTTCCACACTAATACAAGTGCAAAAGTGGTTTCCTGCACCATCACAAGTGCAAAAAGTGGTTTTTCAACACTAACACAAGTGCGAAAAGTGGTTTTTCAACACTAACACAAGTGCGAAAAGTGGTTTTTCAACGCTAACACAAGTGCGAAAAGTGGTTTTTCAACACTATCACAAGTACAAAAAGTGTTTTTCCACACTAATACAAGTGCAAAAGTGGTTTCCTGCACCAACACAAGTGCGAAAAGTGGTTTTTCAACACTAACACAAGTGCAAAAAGTGGTTTTTCAACACTAACACAAGTGCAAAAAGTGTTTTTTCCACACTAATACAAGTGCAAAAGTGGTTTCCTGCACCAACACAAGTGCAAAAAGTGGTTTTTCAACATTATCACATATGCGAAAAGTGGTTTTTCAACACTATCACAAGTGCAAAAAGTGTTTTTTCCACACTAATACAAGTGCAAAAGTGGTTTCCTGCACCAACACAAGTGCGAAAAGTGGTTTTTCAACACTAACACAAGTGTGAAAAGTGGTTTTTCAACACTAACACAAGTGCGAAAAGTGGTTTTTCCACACTAATACAAGTGCAAAAGTGGTTTCCTGCACCAACACAAGTGCGAAAAGTGGTTTTTCAACACTAACACAAGTGCGAAAAGTGGGTTTTTTTACACTATCACAAGTGCAAAAAGTGTTTTTTCCACACTGATACAAGTGCAAAAGTGGTTTCCTGCACCAACACAAGTGCGAAAAGTGGTTTTTCAACACTAACACAAGTGCGAAAAGTGGTTTTTGAACACTATCACAAGTGCAAAAAGTGGTTTTTCAACACTAACACAAGTGCGAAAAGTGGTTTTTCAACACTAACACAAGTGCAAAAAGTGGTTTTTCAACACTATCACAAGTGCAAAAAGTGTTTTTTCCACACTAATACAAGTGCAAAAGTGGTTTCCTGCACCAACACAAGTGCGAAAAGTAGTTTTTCAACACTATCACAAGTGCAAAAAGTGATTTTTCCACACTAATACAAGTGCAAAAGGGGTTTCCTGCACCAACACAAGTGCGAAAAGTGGTTTTTCAACACTAACACAAGTGCGAAAAGTGGTTTTTCAATACTAACACAAATGCGAAAAGTGGTTTTTCAACACTATCACAAGTGCAAAAAGTGGTTTTTCCACACTAATACAAGTGCAAAAGTGGTTTCCTGCACCAACAAAAGTGCGAAAAGTGGTTATTCAACACTAACACAAGTGCGAAAAGTGGTTTTTCAACACTATCACAAGTGC